>NW_028294544.1:0-69000 GCF_964341445.2 Mesoplodon mirus
AAATGGCATTGTGTGCAATTCCACCATGGGCAATGTCACCATGGACATTATCGCTGTGAGCACTGTCAATATGAGCACGTCAACATGAGCCCTGTCACCATGGGCAATGTCACTGTGAGAAGTGTCACTATAGGCAATGTCACCGTGGGCACTGTCACCATGGTCACTGCCACCACTGTCACTGTCATTTTGAGCACTGTCACCATGGGAACTGCAACCATGAGCGCTGTCACCATGAGCACTGTCACCATTGCAAGTATCACCATGTGCACTGTCACCATGGGCACTATCACAATGAGAACTGTCAGCATGGGCACTGTCACTCTTGGCGATGTCACCATGGGCACTATCACTGTGAGCACTGTCAACATGAGCACGTCACCTGGCGATGTCACCATGGGCACTATCACTGTGAGCACTGTCAACATGAGCACGTCACCATGGGCACTGTCAACATGGGTACTATCTCGAAGGGCAATGTCACCATGAGCATTGTCAGGATGGGCAACTTCACCATAAGCACTGTCACCAATGGCACTCTCACCATGAGCAATGTCACTGTGGGCCATGTCACCAGGGGCACTATCACCATGGTTAATGTTATCATTGGCAATTTCCCCGTGAGCACTGTCACCCTGGGCACTGTCATCATGGGCACGGTCACCGTGAGCACTATCTCCATGAGCACAGCCACTGTGAACACCATCACCATAATCACTGGCCTCATCGGTACTGTCACCATGAGCACTGCCACAATGAGCACTGTCAGCATGGGCACATCCCCCATGAGCACTGTCACTATGAGAACTGCTACCATGGGTATTTTCACCATGAGTACTTTCACCCTGTGTTTTGTCACCATTTGCACTGTCACCATGAGGACTATTACCGTGAGCGCTATCACCGTGAGATCTCTCACCATGGTCACTGTCACCATGGCACCTTGCCCAATGGGGGCTGTCAACATGAGTGCTGTCACCATTGGCACTATCACCGTGAGCATTCTCACTGTGGTCAGTGTCAACATGGGCACTGTCACCATGAGCACTGTCACCATAGGCAATGTCACCGCGGTCAGTGTCACCATGAGCAATGTCACCATGGGCACTCCTACAGTGGGCACTGTAACTGTGAGCACTTTCACCATGGGTACTGCCACCATGAGCAGTGTCTCTGTGAGTACTGGCAGCATGGGTTTTTACCGTGAGCACTGTCACCATGAGCCCTGTCACTATTTTTCAGTGCCACCGTGTGCACTACCACCATGTGCACTCTCACCATGGGCACTATCACCGAGAACACTGTCACCATAAGTACTGTCTTCATGGGCACTGTCTCCAAGGGCACGGCCAACATGTGAACTGTAACCATTGTCAGTATCACTGTGAGAAGTGTCACCATGGGAATTAACAACATAGGCACTGTCATCATGAGCACTTTCAGAATGGGAAATGTCACCATAGGCACTATCACCGTGAGGACTCTCACCATGGGAATTATCGCCATGGGCACTATCAGCATTAGAACTGTCAACGTGGTCACTGTCACGATGGAATTTGTCACTGTGAGCACTGTCAGGATAGGCAAAGTCACGGTTTGCACTGTCCCCTTGGGCCCTGTCACAGTGAGCAATATCACTTTGATGGTGGTGTCCATGGGCACTGCCACCATGGACACAACCAACTTGAGAATTATCACTATTTGTACTCTCAGCGTGGTCATGGTCAACAAGTGCACTACCACTATGCTCACTATGACCGTGAGCACTGTCACCATGGGCAACTTAACCATGGGCACTATCACCATGAGCACTATCAACATCTGCACTATCACTGTGATCACTATCACCATGGACACTATCATGGTGAGCACAGTTAACATGAGCATTGTAACAGTGAGCACTGTCACAATGGGTAATGCAACCATGAGCCCAGTCACCGTGAGCACTGTCAGCATGGGGTGTCACCTTGTGCACTGTCAGCATGAGCACTGTCACCATGGGCACTATAACTATTTTTCAGTGCCACCATGTGCATTACAACCATGTGCACTGTCACCTTGTACACTATCACCATGAGCACTGTCACCATGAGTACTGTCATCATGGACAATGGCACAGCCACCATCTGCAATCTTACCATGGTCAGATCACTGTGAGCACTGTCACCAATGTAACTACCAACATGGGCACTGTCATCATGAGCACTTTCACCATACGAACTGTCACCATGGGCACGATGAACGTGAGAACGGTCACCCTGGGCACTGTCTCCATGAGTCCTTTCACCATTTATTATTGCCACCATGTGCACTACCACCATGTGCACTCTCACCATTGGCACTATCACCTAGAACACTGTCACCATAAGTACTGTTTTCATGGGCACTGTCACCAAGGGCACGGCCAACATGTGAACTGTAACAATTGTCAGTATCACTGTGAGAAGTGTCACCATGGGAATTAACAACATAGGCACTGTCATCATGAGCACTTTCAGAATGGGAACTGTCATCATGGGCACTATCACCGTGAGGACTCTCACCATGGGAATGATCGCCATGGGCACTACCACCTTGAGAATTATCACCATGAGTACTGTCACCATGGGTATTGTCACTATGGGCACTATCACTGTGAGCACTGTCAATATGAGCACGTCTACATGAGCCCTGTCACCATGAGAAATGTCAACATGAGAAGTGTCACTATAGGCAATGTCACCGTAGGCACTGTCACCATGGTCACTGCCACCACTGTCACTGTCATTTTGAGCACTGTCACCAAGGGTACTGCAACCTTGAGCCCTGTCACCATGAGCACTGTCAACATGGGCACTCATGCAGCGGGCGCTGTCACTGTGAGCACGGTCAACATGGGTACTGCCACCATGAGCAGTGTCTCTGCGAGTACTGTCAGCATGGGTTTTTACCATGATCACTGTCACCATGAGCACTGTCACCATTTTTCATTGCCACCATGTGCACTCTCACCATGGGCACTATCACCGAGAACACTGTCACCATAAGTACTGTCTTCATGGGCACTGTCACCAAGGGCACGGCCAACCTTTGACCTTTAACCATTGTCAGTATCACTGTGAGAAGTGTCACCATGGGAATTAACAACATAGGCACTGTCATCATGAGCATATTCAAAATGGGAACTGTCACCATGGACACTATCACCATGAGGACTCTCACCATGGGAATGATCGCCATGGGCACTATCAGCATTAGAACTGTCAACGTGGTCACTGTCACGATGGAATTTGTCACTGTGAGCACTGTCACGATAGGCAAAGTCACGGTTTGCACTGTCCCCTTGGGCCCTGTCACAGTGAGCAATATCACTTTGATGGTGGTGTCCATGGGCACTGCCACCATGGACACTACCAACTTGAGAATTATCACCATTTGTACTCTCAACGTGGTCACGGTCAACAAGTGCACTATCACTATGTTCACTATGACCGTGAGCACTGTCACCATGGGCACCTTAATCATGGGCACTATCACCCTAGCACTATCACCATCGGCACTATCACTGTGATCACTGTCACCATAGAAACTATCAGAGTGAGCACAGTTAACATGAGCATTGTAACTGTGAGCTGTGTCACAATGGGTAATGCAACCATGAGCCCAGTCACCGTGAGCACTGTCAGCATGGGTTGTCACCTTGTGCACTGTCAGCATGAGCACTGTCACCATGGGCACTATAACTATTTTTCAGTGCCACCATGTGCATTACAACCATGTGCACTGTCACCTTGGACACTATCACCATGAGCACTGTCACCATGAGTACTCTCATCATGGGCAATGTCACAGCCACCATCTGCAATCTTACCATGGTCACTATCACTGTGAGCACAGTCACCAATGGAACTACCAACATGGGCACTCAAATCATGAGCACTTTCACCATATGAACTGTCACCATGGGCACTATGAACGTGAGGACGGTCACCGTGGGCACTGTCACCATGAGCATTGTCACCATAGGCACTGTCACTGTTAGAACTGTCACCATGCTCAGGGTCCACAAGGGCACTATCACATGGAGAAGTATCACCTTGTGTACTGTCACCATAGGCACTGTCACCATGGGCACGGTCACCAAGTACACTATCACTATGATCACTATTACTCTGAACACTGTCACCATGGGCACCTTAACCATGGGCACTATCTCCGGGAGCATTATCAGCATCGGTACCACAAGCATGATAACTGTAACCATGGGTCATATCACCGTAAGCACGGTTACCATGGGCACTGTCACCATGTGCACTGCCCCATCGGTACTCTCACCATGGGAACTGCCACCATGAGCACTGTCACCATGAGCACTGACACCAGGAGCAGTGCCACCCAGTGCAGTACCACCATGAGCACTGTCACCATAACTGTTGCTATGAGAATTGTAACCATGGGCAATTTCTCAATGAGTAATGTCACCATGTGTATTTTGACCTGGGGCACTCTCAACGTAAACAGTATTACCATGAGCAATTTCACTGTGAGCACTGTCACCATGGGCACTGGCACAATGCGGTGTGTCACCGTGAGCCATGTCACCATGGGAAATGTCACCGTGAGAAGTGTCACCATAGGCAATGTCACCATGGGCAATGTCACCATGGGAAATGCCATTTTTTAGCACTGTCACCATGGGAACTGCAACCATGAATACTGTCACCATTGGCAGTATGACCATGTGCACTCTCACCATGGGCACTATCACCATGACAACTCTCAGCGTGAGCACTGTCACTGTGGGAACTGGCATTGTGTGCAATTCCACCATGGGCAATGTCACCATGGGCACTATCCCTGCAAGCACTGTCAATATGATCACATCTACATGAGCCCTGTCACCATGAGAAATGTCACCGTGAGAAGTGTCACTATAGGCAATGTAACCGTAGGCACTGTCACCATGGTCACTGCCACCACTGTCACTGTCATTTTGAGCACTGTAACCATGGGTACTGCAACCATGAGCCCTGGCACCATGAGCACTGTCAACATGGGCACTCATACAGTGGGCACTGTCACTGTGAGCACGGTCAACAAGGGTACTGCCACCATGAGCAGTGTCTCTGTGAGTACTGTCAGCAGGGGTTTTTACCGTGATCACTGTCACCATGAGCACTGTCACAATTTTTCAGTGCCACCATGTGCACTACAACCATGTGCACTCTCACCATGGGCACTATCACCGAGAACACTGTCACCATAAGTACTGTCTTCATGGGCACTGTCACCAAGGGCACGGCCAACAGGTGAACTGTAACCATTGTCAGTATCACTGTGAGAAATGTCACCATGGGAATTAACAACATAGGCACTGTCATCATGAGCACATTCAAAATGGGAACTGTCAACATGGACACTATCACCATGACGACTCTCACCATGGGAATGATCGCCATTGGCACTAACACCTTGAGAATTATCACCATGAGTAGTGTCACCATGGGTATTGTCATTATGGGCACTATCAGCATTAGAACTGTTACGGTGGTCGCTGTCACGATGGAATTTCTCACTGTGAGCACTGTCATGATAGGCAAAGTCACGGTTTGCTCTGTACCCTTGGGCCCTGTCACAGTGAGCACTATCACTTTGATGGTGGTGTCCATGGGCACTGCCACCATGGACACAACCAACTTGAGAATTATCACTATTTGTACTCTCAGCGTGGTCATGGTCAACAAGTGCACTACCACTATGCTCACTATGACCGTGAGCACTGTCACCATGGGCAACTTAACCATGGGCACTATCACCATGAGCACTATCACCATCGGCACTATCACTGTGATCACTATCACCATGGACACTATCATGGTGAGCACAGTTAACATGAGCATTGTAACAGTGAGCACTGTCACAATGGGTAATGGAACCATGAGCCCAGTCACAGTGAGTACTGTCAGCATGGGTTGTCACCTTGTGCACTGTCAGCATGAGCACTGTCACCATGGGCACTATAACTATTTTTCAGTGCCACCATGTGCATTACAACCATGTGCACTGTCACCTTGCACACTATCACCATGAGCACTGTCACCATGAGTACTGTCATCATGGGCAATGGCACAGCCACCATCTGCAATCTTACCATGGTCACTATCACTGTGAGCACTGTCACCAATGGAACTAACAACATGGGCACTGTCATCATGAGCACTTTCACCATACGAACTGTCACCATGGGCACGATGAACGTGAGAACGGTCACCCTGGGCACTGTCACCATGAGCATTGTCACCATAGGCACTGTCACCGTGAGAACTGTCACCATGCGCAGGGTCAACAAGGGCACTATCACATGGAGAAGTATCACCATGTGTACTGTCACCATAGGCACTGTCACCATGGGCACGGTCACCAAGTACACTATCACTATGATCACTACTACTCTGAACACTGTCACCATGGGCACCTTAACCATGGGCACTATCTCCGGGAGCATTATCAGCATCGGGACCACAATCATGATAACTGTAACCATGGGTCATATAACCGTAAGCACGGTTACCATGGGCACTGTCACCATGTGCACTGCCCCATCGGTACTCTCACCATGGGAACTGCCACCATGAGCACTGTCACCATGAGCACTGACACCACGAGTACTGCCACCGAGGGCACTGCAACCATGAGCACTGTCACCATAACTGTTGCTATGAGAATTGTAACCATGGGCACTTTCTCAATGAGAAATGTCACCAAGTGTATTTTGACCTTGGGCACTCTCAACGTAAACAGTATTACCATGAGCACTTTCACTGTGAACACTGTCACCATGGGCACTGGCACAATGTGGTGTGTCACCATGAGCCATGTCACCATGGGAAATGTCACCGTGAGAAGTGTCACCATAGGCAATGTCACCATGGGCAATGTCACCATGGGAACTGCCATTTTGAGCACTGGCACCATGGGTACTGCAACCATGAGTACTGTCACCATGTGTAATTTTACCATTGGCAGTATGACCATGTGCACTGTCACCATGGGCACTATCACCATGACAACTCTCAGCGTGAGAACTGTCACTGTGGGAAATGGCATTGTGTGCAATTCCACCATGGGCAATGTCACCATGGACATTATCGCTGTGAGCACTGTCAATATGAGCACGTCAACATGAGCCCTGTCACCATGGGCAATGTCACTGTGAGAAGTGTCACTATAGGCAATGTCACCGTGGGCACTGTCACCATGGTCACTGCCACCACTGTCACTGTCATTTTGAGCACTGTCACCATGGGTACTGCAACCATGAGCGCTGTCACCATGAGCACTGTCACCATTGCAAGTATCACCATGTGCACTGTCACCATGGGCACTATCACAATGAGAACTGTCAGCATGGGCACTGTCACTCTTGGCGATGTCACCATGGGCACTATCACTGTGAGCACTGTCAACATGAGCACGTCACCATGGGCACTGTCAACATGGGTACTATCTCGAAGGGCAATGTCACCATGAGCATTGTCAGGATGGGCAACTTCACCATAAGCACTGTCAGCAATGGCACTATCACCATGAGCAATGTCACTGTGGGCCATGTCACCAGGGGCACTATCACCATGGTTAATGTTATCATTGGCAATTTCCCCGTGAGCACTGTCACCCTGGGCACTGTCATCATGGGCACGGTCACCGTGAGCACTATCTCCATGAGCACAGCCACTGTGAACACCATCACCATAATCACTGGCCTCATCGGTACTGTCACCATGAGCACTGCCACAATGAGCACTCTCAGCATGGGCACATCCCCCATGAGCACTGTCACTATGAGAACTGCTACCATGGGTATTTTCACCATGAGTACTTTCACCCTGTGTTTTGTCACCATTTGCACTGTCACCATGAGGACTATTACCGTGAGCGCTATCACCGTGAGATCTCTCACCATGGTCACTGTCACCATGGCACCTTGCCCAATTGGGGCTGTCAACATGAGTGCTGTCACCATTGGCACTATCACTGTGAGCATTCTCACTGTGGTCAGTGTCACCATGGGCACTGTCACCATGAGCACTGTCACCATAGGCAATGTCACCGTGGTCAGTGTCACCATGAGCACTGTCAAAATGGGCACTCATACAGTGGACACTGTCACTGTGAGCACTGTCACCATGGGTACTGCCACCATGAGCAGTGTCTCTGTGAGTACTGGCAGCATGGGTTTTTACCGTGAGCACTGTCACCATGAGCCCTGTCACTATTTTTCAGTGCCACCGTGTGCACTACCACCATGTGCACTCTCACCATGGGCACTATCACCGAGAACACTGTCACCATAAGTACTGTCTTCATGGGCACTGTCTCCAAGGGCACGGCCAACATGTGAACTGTAACCATTGTCAGTATCACTGTGAGAAGTGTCACCATGGGAATTAACAACATAGGCACTGTCATCATGAGCACTTTCAGAATGGGAAATGTCACCATAGGCACTATCACCGTGAGGACTCTCACCATGGGAATTATCGCCATGGGCACTATCAGCATTAGAACTGTCAACGTGGTCACTGTCACGATGGAATTTGTCACTGTGAGCACTGTCAAGATAGGCAAAGTCACGGTTTGCACTGTCCCCTTGGGCCCTGACTCAGTGAGCACTATCACTTTGATGGTGGTGTCCATGGGCACTGCCACCATGGACACTACCAACGTGAGAATTATCACCATTTGTACTCTCAGCGTGGTCATTGTCAACAAGTGCACTACCACTATGCTCACTATGACCGTGAGCACTGTCACCATGGGCAACTTAACCATGGGCACTATCACCATGAGCACTATCAACATCGGCACTATCACTGTGATCACTATCACCATGGACACTATCATGGTGAGCACAGTTAACATGAGCATTGTAACAGTGAGCACTGTCACAATGGGTAATGCAACCATGAGCCCAGTCACCGTGTGCACTGTCAGCATGGGTTGTCACCTTGTGCACTGTCAGCATGAGCACTGTCACCATGGGCACTATAACTATTTTTCAGTGCCACCATGTGCATTACAACCATGTGCACTGTCACCTTGCACACTATCACCATGAGCACGGTCACCATGAGTACTGTCATCATGGGCAATGTCACAGCCAACATCTGCAATCTTACCATGTTCAGTATCACTGTGAGCCCTGTCACCAATGGAACTACCAACATGGGCATTGTCATCATGAGCACTTTCACCATGCGAACTGTCACCATGGGCACGATGAACGTGAGAAAGGTCACCCTGGGCACTGTCACCATGAGCATTGTCACCTTAGGCACTGTAACCGTGAGAACTGTCACCATGCGCAGGGTCAACAAGGGCACTATCACAAGGAGAAGTATCACCATGTGTACTGTCACCATAGGCACTGTCACCATGGGCACGTTCACCAAGTACACTATCACTATGCTCACTACTACTCTGAACACTGTCACCATGGGCACCTTAACCATGGGCACTATCTCCGGGAGCATTATCAGAATCGGTACCACAATCATGATAACTGTAACCATGGGTCATATCACCGTAAGCACGGTTACCATGGGCACTCTCACCATGTGCACTGCCCCATCGGTACTCTCACCATGGGAACTGCCACCATGAGCACTGTCACCATGAGCACTGACACCACGAGCAATGCCACCCAGGGCAGTGCCACCATGAGCACTGTCACCATAACTGTTGCTATGAGAATTGTAACCATGGGCAATTTCTCAATGAGTAATGTCACCATGTGTATTTTCACCTTGGGCACTCTCAAAGTAAACAGTATTACCATGAGCACTTTCACTGTGAACACTGTCACCATGGGCACTGGCACAATGTGGTGTGTCACCATGAGCCATGTCACCATGGGAAATGTCACCATGAGAAGTGTCACCATAGGCAATGTCACCATGGGCAATGTCACCATGGGAATTGCCATTTTGAGCACTGTCACCATGGGTACTGCAACCATGAGTACTGTCACCATGAGTAATTTAACCATTGGCAGTATGACCATGTGCACTCTCACCATGGGCACTATCACCATGACAACTCTCAGCGTGAGCACTGTCACTGTGGGAAATGGCATTGTGTGCAATTCCACCATGGGCAATGTCACCATGGACATTATCGCTGTGAGCACTGTCAATATGAGCACGTCAACATGAGCCCTGTCACCATGGGCAATGTCACTGTGAGAAGTGTCACTATAGGCAATGTCACCGTGGACACTGTCACCATGGTCACTGCCACCACTGTCACTGTCATTATGAGCACTGTCACCATGGGTACTGTAACCATGAGCGCTGTCACCATGAGCACTGTCACCATTGCAAGTATCACCATGTGCACTGTCACCATGGGCACTATCACAATGAGAACTGTCAGCATGGGCACTGTCACTCTTGGCGATGTCACCATGGGCACTATCACTGTGAGCACTGTCAACATGAGCACGTCACCATGGGCACTGTCAACATGGGTACTATCTCGAAGGGCAATGTCACCATGAGCATTGTCAGGATGGGCAACTTCACCATGAGCACTGTCACCAAAGGCACTATCACCATGTGCAATGTCACTGTGGGCCATGTCACCAGGGGCACTATCGCCATGGTTAATGTTATTATTGGCAATTTCCCCATGAGCACTGTCACCCTGGGCACTGTCATCATGGGCACGGTTACCGTGAGCACTATCTCCATGAGCACAGCCACTGTGAACACCATCACCATAATCACTGGCCTCATCGGTACTGTCACCATGAGCACTGCCACAGTGAGCACTGTCAGCATGGGCACATCCCCCATGAGCACTGTCACTTTGAGAACTGCTACCATGGGTATTTTCACCATGAGTACTGTCACCCTGTGTATTGTCACCATTTGCACCCTCACCATGAGGACTATTACCGTGAGTGCTATCACCGTGAGATCTCTCACCATGGTCACTGTCACCATAGCACCTTGCACAATGGGGGCTGTCACCATGAGTGCTGTCACCATTGGCACTATAACCGTGGGCATTCTCACTGTGGTCAGTGTCACCATGGGCACTGTCACCATGAGCTCTGTCACCATAGGCAATGTCACCGTGGTCAGTGTCACCATGAGCACTGTCAACATGGGCACTCCTACAGTGGGCACTGTCACTGTGAGCACTGTCACCATGGGTACTGCCACCATGAGCACAGTCTCTGTGAGTACTGTCAGCATGGGTATTTACCGTGAGCACTGTCACCATGAGCCCTGTCACTATTTTTCAGTGCCACCATGTGCACTACCACCATGTGCACTGTCACCATGGGCACTATCACTGAGAACACGGTCACCATAAGAACTGTCTTCTTGGGCACTGTCACCAAGGGCACGGCCAACATGTGAACTGTAACCATTGTCAGTATCACTGTTAGAAGTGTCACCATGGGAATTAACAACATAGGCACTGTCATCATGAGCACTTTTAGAATGGGAAATGTCACCATAGGCACTATCACCATGAGGACTCTCACCATGGGAATTATCGCCATGGGCACTATCAGCATTAGAACTGTCAACGTGGTCACTGTCACGATGGAATTTGTCACTGTGAGCACTGTCACGATAGGCAAAGTCACGGTTTGCACTGTCCCCTTGGGCCCTGTCACAGTGAGCAATATCACTTTGACGGTGGTGTCCATGGGCACTGCCACCATGGACACTACCAACTTGAGAATTATCACCATTTGTACTCTCAACGTGGTCACGGTCAACAAGTGCACTATCACTATGCTCACTATGACCGTGAGCACTGTCACCATGGGCACCTTAATCATGGGCACTATCACCCTAGCACTATCACCATCGGCACTATCACTGTGATCACTGTCACCATAGACACTATCAGAGTGAGCACAGTTAACATGAGCATTGTAACTGTGAGCACTGTCACAATGGGTAATGCAACCATGAGCCCAGTCACCGTGAGCACTGTCAGCATGGGTTGTCACATTGTGCACTGTCAACATGAGCACTGTCACCATGGGCACTATAACTATTTTTCAGTGCCACCATGTGCATTAAAACCATGTGCACTGTCACCTTGGACACTATCACCATGAGCACTGTCACCATGAGTACTCTCATCATGGGCAATGGCACAGCCACCATTCGCAATCTTACCATGGTCACTATCACTGTGAGCACAGTCACCAATTGAACTACCAACATGGGCACTCAAATCATGAGCACTTTCACCATACGAACTGTCACCATGGGCACTATGAACGTGAGGACGGTCTCCATGGGCACTGTCACCATGAGCATTGTCACCATAGGCACTGTCACCGTTAGAACTGTCACCATGCTCAGGGTCCACAAGGGCACTATCACATGGAGAAGTATCACCATGTGTACTGTCACCGTAGGCACTGTCACCATGGGCACGGTCACCAAGTACACTATCACTATGATCACTATTACTCTGAACACTGTCACCATGGGCACCTTAACCATGGGCACTATCTCCGGGAGCATTATCAGCATCGGTACCACAAGCATGATAACTGTAACCATGGGTCATATCACCGTAAGCACGGTTACCATGGGCACTGTCACCATGTGCACTGCCCCATCGGTACTCTCACCATGGGAACTGCCAACATGAGCACTGTCACCATGAGCACTGACACCACGAGCAGTGCCACCCAGGGCAGTACCACCATGAGCACTGTCACCATAACTGTTGCTATGAGAATTGTAACCATGGGCAATTTCTCAATGAGTAATGTCACCATGTGTATTTTGACCTTGGGCACTCTCAACGTAAACAGTATTACCATGAGCACTTTCACTGTGAGCACTGTCACCATGGGCACTGGCACAATGCGGTGTGTCACCGTGAGCTATGTCACCATGGGAAATGTCACCGTGAGAAGTGTCACCATAGGCAATGTCACCATGGGCAATGTCACCATGGAAAATGCCATTTTTTAGCACTGTCACCATGGGTACTGCAACCATGAGTACTGTCACCATTGGCAGTATGACCATGTGCACTGTCACCATGGGCACTATCACCATGACAACTCTCAGCGTGAGCACTGTCACTGCGGGAACTGGCATTGTGTGCAATTCCACCATGGGCAATGTCACCATGGGCACTATCCCTGCAAGCACTGTCAATATGATCACATCTTCATGAGCCCTGTCACCATGAGCAATGTCACCATGAGAAGTGTCACTATAGGCAATGTCACCGTAGGCACTGTCACCATGGTCACTGCCACCACTGTCACTGTCATTTTGAGCACTGTAACCATGGGTACTGCAACAATGAGCCCTGTCACCATGAGCACTGTCAACATGGGCACTCATACAGTGGGCGCTGTCACTGTGAGCACGGTCACCATGGGTACTGCCACCATGAGCATTGTCCCTGTGAGTACTGTCAGCATGGGTTTTTACCGTGATCACTATCACCATGAGCACTGTCACCATTTTTCAGTGCCACCATGTGCACTACAACCATGTGCACTCTCACCATGGGCACTATCACCGAGAACACTGTCACCATAAGTACTGTCTTCATGGGCACTGTCACCAAGGGCACGGCCAACAGGTGAACTGTAACCATTTTCAGTATCACTGTGAGAAGTGTCACCATGGGAATTAACAACATAGGCACTGTCATCATGAGCACATTCAAAATGGGAACTGTCAACATGGACACTATCACCATGAGGACTCTCACCATGGGAATGATCGCCATGGGCACTAACACCTTGAGAATTATCACCATGAGTAGTGTCACCATGGGTATTGTCATTATGGGCACTATCAGCATTAGAAATGTTACGGTGGTCACTGTCATGATGGAATTTGTCACTGTGAGCACTGTCACGATAGGCAAAGTCACGGTTTGCTCTGTCCCCTTGGGCCCTGTCACAGTGAGCACTATCACTTTGACGGTGGTGTCCATGGGCACTGCCACCATGGACACAACCAACTTGAGAATTATCACTATTTGTACTCTCAGGGTGGTCATGGTCAACAAGTGCACTACCACTATGCTCACCATGACCGTGAGCACTGTCACCATGGGCAACTTAACCATGGGCACTATCACCATGAGCACTATCACCATCGGCACTATCACTGTGATCACTATCACCATGGACACTATCATGGTGAGCACAGTTAACATGACCATTGTAACAGTGAGCACTGTCACATTGGGTAATGCAACCATGAGCCCAGTCACCGTGAGCACTGTCAGCATGGGTTGTCAACTTGTGCACTGTCAGCATGAGCACTGTCACCATGGGCACTATAACTATTTTTCAGTGCCACCATGTGCATTACAACCATGTGCACTGTCACCTTGCACACTATCACCATGAGCACTGTCACCATGAGTACTGTCATCATGGGCAATGGCACAGCCACCATCTGCAATCTTACCATGGTCACTATCACTGTGAGCACTGTCACCAATGGAACTACCAACATGGGCGATGTCATCATGAGCACTTTCACCATACGAACTGTCACCATGGGCACGATGAACGTGAGAATGGTCACCCTGGGCACTGTCACCATGAGCATTGTCACCATAGGCACTGTCACCGTGAGAACTGTCACCATGCGCAGGGTCAACAAGGGCACTATCACATGGAGAAGTACCACCATGTGTACTGTCACCATAGGCACTGTCACCATGGGCACAGTCACCAAGTACACTATCACTATGATCACTATTACTCTGAACACTGTCACCATGGGCACCTTAACCATGGGCACTATCTCTGGGAGCATTATCAGCATCGGTACCACAATCATGATAACTGTAACCATGGGTCATATCACCGTAAGCACGGTTACCATGGGCACTGTCACCATGTGCACTGCCCCATCGGTACTCTCACCATGGGAACTGCCAGCATGAGCACTGACACCACGAGCACTGCCACCCAGGGCAGTGCCACCATGAGCACTGTCACCATAACTGTTGCTATGAGAATTATAACCATGGGCAATTTCTCAATGAGTAATGTCACCATGTGTATTTTGACCTTGGGAACTCTCAACGTAAACAGTATTACCATGAGCACTTTCACTGTGAACACTGTCACCATGGGCACTGGCACAATGTTGTGTGTCACCATGAGCCATGTCACCATGGGAAATGTCACCGTGAGAAGTGTCACCATAGGCAATGTCACCATGGGCAATGTCACCATGGGAACTGCCATTTTGAGCACTGTCACCATGGGTACTGCAACCATGAGTACTGTCACCATGAGTAATTTAACCATTGGCAGTAGGACCATGTGCACTGTCACCATGGGCACTATCACCATGACAACTCTCAGCGTGAGCACTGTCACTGTGGGAAATGGCATTGTGTGCAATTCCACCATGGGCAATGTCACCATGGACATTACCGCTGTGAGCACTGTCAATATGAGCACGTCTACATGTGCGCTGTCACCATGAGCAATGTCACCATGAGAAGTGTCACTATAGGCAATGTCACCATAGGCAATGTCACCATGGTCACTGCCACCACTGTCACTGTCATTTTGAGCACTGTAACCATGGGTACTGCAACCATGAGCACTGTCACCATGAGCACTGTCATCATGAGCACTCATACAGTGGGCGCTGTCACTGTGAGCACGGTCACCATGGGTAGTGCCACCATGAGCAGTGTCTCTGTGAGTACTGTCAGCATGGGTTTTTACCGTGAGCACTGTCACCATGAGCACTGTCACCATTTTTCAGTGCCACCATGTGCACTACCACCATGTGCACTCTCACCATGGGCACTATCACCGAGAACACTGTCACCATAAGTACTGTCTTCATGGGCACTGTCACCAAGGGCACGGCCAACATGTGAACTGTAACCATTGTCAGTATCACTGTGAGAAGTGTCACCATGGGAAATACCAGCATAGGAACTGTCATAATGAGCATATTGAAAATGGGAACTGTCACCATGGACACTATCACTGTGAGGACTCTCACCATGGGAATGATCGTCATGGGCACTAACACCTTGAGATTTATCACCATGAGTACTGTCACCATGGCTATTGTCATTATGGGCACTATCATCATTAGAACTGTTATGGTGGTCACTATCACGATGGAATTTGTCACTGTGAGCACTGTCAGGATAGGCAAAGTCACGGTTTGCACTGTCCCCTTGGGCCCTGTCACAGTGAGCACTATGACTTTGACGGTGGTGTCCATGGGCACTGCCACCATGGACACAACCAACTTGAGAATTATCCCTATTTGTACTCTCAGCGTGGTCATGGTCAACAAGTGCACTACCACTATGCTCACTATGACCGTGAGCACTGTCACCATGGGCAACTTAACCATGGGCACTATCACCATGATCACTATCACCATCGGCACTATCACTGTGATAACTATCACCATGGACACTATCATGGTGAGCATAGTTAACATGAGCATTGTAACACTGAGCACTGTCACAATGGGTAATGCAACCATGAGCCCAGTCACCGTGAGCACTGTCAGCATGGGTTGTCACCTTGTGCACTGTCAGCATGAGCACTGTCACCATGGGCACTATAACTATTTTTCAGTGCCACCATGTGCATTACAACCATGTGCACTGTCACCTTGCACACTCTCACCATGAGCACTGTCACCATGAGTACTCTCATCATGGGCAATGGCACAGCCACCATATGCAATCTTACCATGGGCACTATCACTGTGAGCACTGTCAATATAAGCACGTCAACCAGAGCCCTGTCACCATTGGCAATGTCACCGTGAGAAGTGTCACTATAGGAAATGTCATCGTGGGCACTGTCACCATGGTCACTGCCACCACTGTCACTGTCATTTTGAGCACTGTCACCATGGGTACTGCAACCATGAGCGCTGTCACCATGAGTACTGTCACCATTGCAAGTATCACCATGTGCACTGTCACCATGGGCACTATCACAATGAGAACTGTCAGCATGGGCACTGTCACTCTTGGTGATGTCACCATGGGCACTATCACTGTGAGCACTGTCAACATGAGCACGTCACCATGGGCACTGTCAACATGGGTACTATCTCGAAGGGCAATGTCACCATGAGCATTGTCAGGATGGGCAACTTCACCATAAGCACTGTCACCAATGGCACTCTCACCATGAGCAATGTCACTGTGGGCCATGTCATCAGGGGCACTATCACCATGGTTAATGTTATCATTGGCAATTTCCCCGTGAGCACTGTCACCCTGGGCACTGTCATCATGGGCACGGTCACCGTGAGCACTATCTCCATGAGCACAGCCACTGTGAACACCATCACCATAATCACTGGCCTCATCGGTACTGTCACCATGAGCACTGCCACAATGAGCACTGTCAGCATGGGCACATCCCCCATGAGCACTGTCACTATGAGAACTGCTACCATGGGTATTTTCACCATGAGTACTGTCACCCTGTGTTTTGTCACCATTTGCACTGTCACCATGAGGACTATTACCGTGAGCGCTATCACCGTGAGATCTCTCACCATGGTCACTGTCACCATGGCACCTTGCCCAATGGGGGCTGTCAACATGAGTGCTGTCACCATTGGCACTATCACCGTGAGCATTCTCACTGTGGTCAGTGTCAACATGGGCACTGTCACCATGAGCACTGTCACCATAGGCAATGTCACCGTGGTCAGTGTCACCATGAGCAATGTCACCATGGGCACTCCTACAGTGGGCACTGTAACTGTGAGCACTTTCACCATGGGTACTGCCACCATGAGCAGTGTCTCTGTGAGTACTGGCAGCATGGGTTTTTACCGTGAGCACTGTCACCGTGAGCCCTGTCACTATTTTTCAGTGCCACCATGTGCACTACCACCATGTGCACTCTCACCATGGGCACTATCACCGAGAACACTGTCACCATAAGTACTGTCTTCATGGGCACTGTCACCAAGGGCACGGCCAACATGTGAACTGTAACCATTGTCAGTATCACTGTGAGAAGTGTCACCATGGGAATTAACAACATAGGCACTGTCATCATGAGCACTTTCAGAATGGGAAATGTCACCATAGGCACTATCACCGTGAGGACTCTCACCATGGGAATTATCGCCATGGGCACTATCAGCATTAGAACTGTCAACGTGGTCACTGTCACGATGGAATTTGTCACTGTGAGCACTGTCACGATAGGCAAAGTCAGAGTGTGCACTGTCCCCTTGGGCCCTGTCTCAGTGAGCACTATCACTTTGAGGGTGGTGTCCATGGGCACTGCCACCATGGACACTACCAACGTGAGAATTATCAAAATTTGTACTCTCAGCGTGGTCATGGTCAACAAGTGCACTACCACTATGCTCACTATGACCGTGAGCACTGTCACCATGGGCAACTTAACCATGGGCACTATCACCATGAGCACTATCAACATCGGCACTATCACTGTGATCACTATCACCATGGACACTATCATGGTGAGCACAGTTAACATGAGCATTGTAACTGTGAGCACTGTCACAATGGGTAATGCAACCATGAGCCCAGTCACCGTGTGCACTGTCAGCATGGGTTGTCACCTTGTGCACTGTCAGCATGAGCACTGTCACCATGGGCACTATAACTATTTTTCAGTGCCACCATGTGCATTACAACCATGTGCACTGTCACCTTGCACACTCTCACCATGAGCACTGTCACCATGAGTACTGTCATCATGGGCAATGGCACAGCCACCATCTGCAATCTTACCATGTTCAGTATCACTGTGAGCCCTGTCACCAATGGAACTACCAACATGGGCACTGTCATCATGAGCACTTTCACCATACGAACTGTCACCATGGGCACGATGAACGTGAGAACGGTCACCCTGGGCACTGTCACCATGAGTCCTGTCACCATTTATCATTGCCACCATGTGCACTACCACCATGTGCACTCTCACCATGGGCACTATCACCTAGAACCCTGTCACCATAAGTACTGTCTTCATGGGCACTGTCACCAAGGGCACGGCCAACATGTGAACTGTAACAATTGTCAGTATCACTGTGAGAAGTGTCACCATGGGAATTAACAACATAGGCACTGTCATCATAAGCACTTTCAGAATGGGAACTGTCATCATGGGCACTATCACCGTGAGGACTCTCACCATGGGAATGATCGCCATGGGCAGTACCAACTTGAGAATTATCACCATGAGTACTGTCACCATGGGTATTGTCACTATGGGCACTATCAGCATTAGAACTGTTACCGTGGTCACTGTCACGATGGAATTTGTCACTGTGAGCACTGTCACGATAGGCACAGTCATGGTGTGTACTGTCCCCTTGGACCCTGTCACAGTGAGCACTATCACTTTGATGGTGGTGTCCATGGGCACTGCCACCATGGACACTACCAACTTGAGAATTATCAAAATTTGTACTCTCAGCGTGGTCATGGTCAACAAGTGCACTATCACTATGATCACTATGACCGCGAGCACTGTCACCATGGGCAACTTAACCATGGGCACTATCACCATGAGCACTATCACCATCGGCACAATCACTGTGATCACTATCATCTTGGACACTATCATGGTGAGCACAGTTAACATGAGCATTGTAACTGTGAGCACTGTCACAATGGGTAATGCAACCATGAGCCCAGTCACCGTGAGCACTGTCAGCATGGGTTGTCACCTTGTGCACTGTCAGCATGAGCACTGTCACCATGGGCACTATAACTATTTTTCAGTGCCACCATGTGCATTACAACCATGTGCACTGTCACCTTGCACACTCTCACCATGAGCACTGTCACCATGAGTACTGTCATCATGGGCAATGGCACAGCCACCATCTGCAATCTTACCATGGTCACTATCACTGTGAGCACTGTCACCAATGGAACTACCAACATGGGCACTGTCATCATGAGCACTTTCACCATACGAACTGTCACCATGGGCACGATGAACGTGAGAACGGTCACCCTGGGCACTGTCACCATGAGCATTGTCACCATAGGCAGTGTCACCATGAGAACTGTCACCATGCGCAGGGTCAACAAGGGCACTATCACATGGAGAAGTATCACCATGTGTACTGTCACCATAGGCACTGTCACCATGGGCACGGTCACCAAGTACACTATCACTATGATCACTATTACTCTGAACACTGTCACCATGGGCACCTTAACCATGGGCACTATCTCCGGGAGCATTATCAGCATCGGTACCACAATCATGATAACTGTAACCATGGGTCATATCACCGTAAGCATGTTTACCATGGGCACTGTCACCATGTGCACTGCCCCATTGGTTCTCTCACCATGGGAACTGCCACCATGAGCACTGTCACCATGAGCACTGACACCACGAGCAGTGCCACCCAGGGCAGTACCACCATGAGCAATGTCACCATAACTGTTGCTATGAGAATAGTAACCATGGGCAATTTCTCAATGAGTAATGTCACCATGTGTATTTTGACCTTGGGCACTCTCAACGTAAACACTATTACCATGAGCACTTTCACTGTGAGCACTGTCACCATGGGCACAGGCACAATGTGGTGTGTCACCATGAGCCATGTCACCATGGGAAATGTCACCGTGAGATGTGTCACCATAGGCAATGTCACCATGGGAACTGCCATTTTTTAGCACTGTCACCATGGGTACTGCAAACATGAGTACTGTCACCATGAGTAATTTAACCATTGGCAGTATGACCATGTGCACTGTCACCATGGGCAATATCACCATGACAACTCTCAGCGTGAGCACTGTCACTGTGGGAACTGGCATTGTGTGCAATTCCACCATGGGCAATGTCACCATGGGCACTATCACTGTGAGCACTGTCAATATGAGCACGTCTACATGAGCCCTGTCACCATGAGAAATGTCACCATGAGAAGTGTCACTATAGGCAATGTCACCGTAGGCACTGTCACCATGGTCACTGCCACCACTGTCACTGTCATTTTGAGCACTGTCACCAAGGGTACTGCAACCATGAGCCCTGTCACCATGAGCACTGTCAACATGGGCACTCATACAGTGGGCGCTGTCACTGTGAGCACGGTCACCATGGGTACTGCCACCATGAGCAGTGTCTCTGTGAGTACTGTCAGCATGGGTTTTTACCGTGATCACTGTCACCATGAGCACTGTCACCATTTTTCAGTGCCACCATGTGCACTCTCACCATGGGCACTATCACCAAGAACACTGTCACCATAAGTACTGTCTTCATGGGCACTGTCACCAAGGGCACGGCAAACCTGTGAACTGTAATCATTGTCAGTATCACTGTGAGAAGTGTCACCATGGGAATTAACAACATAGGCACTGTCATCATGAGCACATTCAAAATGGGAACTGTCACCATGGACATTATCACCATGAGGACTCTCACCATGGGAATGATCGCCATGGGCACTAACACCTTGAGAATTATCACCATGAGTACTCTCACCATGGGTATTGTCATTATGGGCACTATCAGCATTAGAACTGTTACGGTGGTCACTGTCACGAAGGAATTTGTCACTGTGAGCACTGTCACGATAGGCAAAGTCACGGTTTGCACTGTCCCCTTGGGCCCTGTCACAGTGAGCACTATGACTTTGACGGTGGTTTCCATGGGCACTGCCACCATGGACACAACCAACTTGAGAATTATCACTATTTGTACTCTCAGCGTGGTGATGGTCAACAAGAGCACTACCACTATGCTCACTATGACCGTGAGCACTGTCACCATGGGCAACTTAACCATGGGCACTATCACCATGAGCACTATCACCATCGGCACTATCACTGTGATCACTATCACCATGGACACTATCATGGTGAGCACAGTTAACATGAGCATTGTAACAGTGAGCACTGTCACAATGGGTAATGCAACCATGAGCCCAGTCACCGTGAGCACTGTCAGCATGGGTTGTCACCTTGTGCACTGTCAGCATGAGCACTGTCACCATGGGCACTATAACTATTTTTCAGTGCCACCATGTGCATTACAACCATGTGCACTGTCACCTTGCACACTATCACCATGAGCACTGTCACCATGAGTACTGTCATCATGGGCAATGGCACAGCCACCATCTGCAATCTTACCATGGTCACTATCACTGTGAACACACTCACCAATGGAACTACCAACATGGGCACTGTCATCATGAGCATTTTCACCATACGAACTGTTACCATGGGCACGATGAACGTGAGAACGGTCACCCTGGGCACTGTCACCATGAGCATTGTCACCATAGGCACTGTAACCGTGAGAACTGTCACCATGCGCAGGGTCAACAAGGGCACTATCACAAGGAGAAGTATCACCATGTGTACTGTCACCATAGGCACTGTCACCATGGGCACGTTCACCAAGTACACTATCACTATGCTCACTACTACTCTGAACACTGTCACCATGGGCACCTTAACCATGGGCACTATCTCCGGGAGCATTATCAGAATCGGTACCACAATCATGATAACTGTAACCATGGGTCATATCACTGTAAGCACGGTTACCATGGGCACTGTCACCATGTGCACTGCCCCATCGGTACTCTCACCATGGGAACTGCCACCATGAGCACTGTCACCATGAGCACTGACACCACGAGCAATGCCACCCAGGGCAGTGCCACCATGAGCACTGTCACCATAACTGTTACTATGAGAATTGTAACCATGGGCAATTTCTCAATGAGTAATGTCACCATGTGTATTTTCACCTTGGGCACTCTCAAAGTAAACAGTATTACCATGAGCACTTTCACTGTGAACACTGTCACCTTGGGCACTGGCACAATGTGGTGTGTCACCATGAGCCATGTCACCATGGGAAATGTCACCATGAGAAGTGTCACCATAGGCAATGTCACCATGGGCAATGTCACCATGGGAATTGCCATTTTGAGCACTGTCACCATGGGTACTGAAACCATGAGTACTGTCACCATGAGTAATTTAACCATTGGCAGTATGACCATGTGCACTCTCACCATGGGCATGATCACCATGACAACTCTCAGCGTGAGCACTGTCACTGTGGGAAATGGCATTGTGTGCAATTCCACCATGGGCAATGTCACCATGGACATTATCGCTGTGAGCACTGTCAATATGAGCACGTCTACATGTGTGCTGTCACCATGAGCAATGTCACCATGAGAAGTGTCACTATAGGCAATGTCACCATAGGCAATGTCACCATGGTCACTGCCACCAATGTCACTGTCATTTTGAGCACTGTAACCATGGGTAATGCAACCATGAGCACTGTCACCATGAGCACTGTCATCATGGGCACTCATACAGTGGGCACTGTCACTGTGAGCACGGTCACCATGGGTACTGCCACCATGAGCATTGTCTCTGTGAGTACGGTCAGCATGGGTTTTTACCGTGAGCACTGTCACCATGAGCACTGTCACCATTTTTCAGTGCCACCATGTGCACTACCACCATGTGCACTCTCACCATGGGCACTATCACCGAGAACACTGTCACCATAAGTACTGTCTTCATGGGCACTGTCTCCAAGGGCAAGGCCAACATGTGAACTGTAACCATTGTCAGTATCACTGTGAGAAGTATCACCATGGGAATTAACAACATAGGAACTGTCATCATGAGCATACTGAAAATGGGAACTGTCACCATGGACACTATCACCGTTAGGACTCTCACCATGGGAATGATCGCCATGGCCACTAACACCTTGAGAATTATCACCATGAGTACTGTCACCATGGGTATTGTCATTATGGGCACTATCAGCATTAAAACTGTTACCGTGGTCACTATCACGATGGAATTTGTCACTGTGAGCACTGTCACGATAGGCAAAGTCACGGTTTGCACTGTCCCCTTGGGCCCTGTCACAGTGAGCACTATGACTTTGACGGTGGTGTCCATGGGCACTGCCACCATGGACACAACCATCTTGAGAATTATCCCTATTTGTACTCTCAGCGTGGTCATGGTCAACAAGTGCACTACCACTATGCTCACTATGACTGTGAGCACTGTCACCATGGGCAACTTAACCATGGGCACTATCACCCTAGCACTATCACCATCGGCACTATCACTGTGATAACTATCACCATGGACACTATCATGGTGAGCATAGTTAACATGAGCATTGTAACTGTGAGCACTGTCACAATGGGTAATGCAACCATGAGCCCAGTCACCGTGAGCACTGCCAGCATGGCTTGTCACATTGTGCACTGTCAACATGAGCACTGTCACCATGGGCACTATAACTATTTTTCATTTCCACCATGTGCATTACAACCATGTGCACTGTCACCTTGGACACTCTCACCAAGAGCACTGTCACCATGAGTACTGTCATCATGGGCAATGGCACAGCCACCATCTGCAATCTTACCATGGTCAGTATCACTGTGAGCACTGTCACCAATGGAACTACCAACATGGGCACTGTCATCATGAGCACTTTCACCATACGAACTGTCACCATGGGCACGATGAACGTTGAGAACGGTCACCCTGGGCACTGTCACCATGAGCATTGTCACCATAGGCACTGTCACCGTGAGAACTGTCGCCATGCACAGGGTCAACAAGGGCACTATCACATGAAGTATCACCATGTGTACTGTCACCATAGGCACTGTCACCATGGGCACGGTCACCAAGTACACTATCACTATGCTCACTATTACTCTGAACACTGTCACCTTGGGCACCTTAACCATGGGCACTATCTCCGGGAGCATTATCAGCATCGGTACCACAAGCATGATAACTGTAACCATGGGTCATATCACCGTAAGCACGGTTACCATGGGCACTGTCACCATGTGCACTGCCCCATCGGTACTCTCACCATGGGAACTGCCACCATGAGCACTGTCACCATGAGCACTGACACCACGAGCAGTGCCACCCAGGGCAGTACCACCATGAGCACTGTCACCATAACTGTTGCTATGAGAATTGTAACCATGGGCAATTTCTCAATGAGTAATGTCACCATGTGTATTTTGACCTTGGGCACTCTCAACGTAAACACTATTACCATTAGCACTTTCACTGTGAGCACTGTCACCATGGGCACTGGCACAATGCGTTGTGTCACCATGATCCATGTTACCATGGGAAATGTCACCGTGAGAAGTGTCACCATAGGCAATGTCACCATGGGAAATGTCACCATGGGAACTGCCATTTTTTAGCAGTGTCACCATGGGTATTGCAACCATGAGTACTGTCACCATGAGTACTGTAACCATTGGCAGTATGACCATGTGCACTGTCACCATGGGCACTATCACCATGACAACTCTCAGCGTGAGCACTGTCACTGTGGAAACTGGCATTGTGTGCAATTCCACCATGGGCAATGTCACCATGGGCAATATCACTGTGAGCACTGTCAATATGAGCACGTCTACATGAGCACTATCACCATGAGCAATCTCACCGTGAGAAGTGTCTCTATAGGCAATGTCACCGTAGGCACTGTCACCATGGTCACTGCCACCACTGTCACTGTCATTTTGAGCACTGTAACCATGGGTACTGCAAACATGAGCACTGTCACCATGAGCACTGACAACATGGGCACTCATACAGTGGGCGCTGTCACTGTGAGCACGGTCACCATGGGTACTGCCACCATGAGCAGTGTCTCTGTGAGTACAGTCAGCATGGGTTTTTACCGTGAGCACTGTCACCATGAGCACTGTCACCATTTTTCAGTGCCACCATGTGCACTACAACCATGTGCACTCTCACCATGGGCACTATCACCGAGAACACTGTCACCATAAGTACTGTCTTCAGGGACACTGTCACCAAGGGCACGGCCAACATGTGAACTCTAACCATTGTCAGTATCACTGTGAGAAGTGTCACCATGGGAATTACCAACATAGGAACTGTCATCATGAGCACATTCAGAATGGGAACTGTCACCATGGGCACTATCACCGTGAGGACTCTCACCATGGGAATGATCGCCATGGGCACTAACACCTTGAGAATTATCACCATGAGTACTGTCACAATGGGTATTGTCACTATGTGCACTACCAGCATTAGAACTGTTACCGTGGTCACTGTCACGATGGATTTTGTCACTGTGAGCACTGTCACGATATGCAAAGTCACGGTTTGCACTGTCCCCTTGGGCCCTGTCACAGTGAGCACTATCACTTTGACGGTGGTGTCCATGGGCACTGCAACCATGGACACTACCAACTTGAGAATTATCACCATTTGTACTCTCAACGTGGTCATGGTCAACAAGTGCACTATCACTATGCTCACTATGACCGTGAGCACTGTCACCATGGGAATCTTAATCATGGGCACTATCACCGTGAGCACTATCACCATCGGAACTATCACTGTGATCACTGTCACCATAGACACTATCATGGTGAGCACAGTTAACATGAGCATTGTAACTGTGAGCACTATCACAGTGGGTAATGCAAACTTGAGCCCAGTCACCGTGAGCACTGTCAGCATGGGTTGTCACCTTGTGCACTGTCAGCATGAGCACTGTCACCATGGGCACTATAACTATTTTTCAGTGCCACTATATGCTTTAAAACCATGTTCACTGTCACCTTGGACACTCTCACCATGAGCACTGTCACCATGAGTACTGTCATCATGGGCAATGGCACAGCCACCATATGCAATCTTACCATGGTCACTATCACTGTGAGCACTGTCACCAATGGAACTACCAACATGGGCACTGTCATCATGAGCACTTTCACCATACGAACTGTCACCATGGGCACTATGAACGTGAGAACGGTCACCATGGGCACTGTCACCATGAGCATTGTCATCATAGGCAATGTCACCGTGAGATCTATCACCAGGCGCACTGTCCACAAGGGCACTATCACATTGAGCTGTATCACCATGTGTACTGTCATCTTGGGCACATTCACCATGGGCACACTCACCAAGTACACTATCATATGCTCACTATTACTCTGAACACTGTCACCATGGGCACCGTAACCATGGGCACTATCCCCGGGATCATTATCAGCATCGGCACAACAGGCGTGATAACTGTCACCATGGGTCATATCACAGTGAGCACAGTTGACATGGGCACTGTCATGATGTGCAATGCCCCATTGGTACTCTCACCATGGGAACTGCCACCATGAGCACTGTCACCATGAGCACTGACACCACGAGCACTGCCACCGAGGGCACTGCAACCATGAGCACTGTCACCATGAGAACTGTTACTATGAGAAATGTAACCATGGGCAATTTCTCGAAGAGTACTCTCACCATGGGTATTTTCACCTTGGGCACTCTCAACGTAAACAGTATTACCATGAGCACTTTCAATGTGAGCACTGTCACCATGGGCACTGTCACAATGCGGAGTGTCACCATGAGCCATGTCACCATGGGAAATGTCACCGTGAGAAGTGTCACCATAGGCAATGTCACCATGGGCAATGTCACCATGGGAAATGCCATTTTGAGGACTGTCACCATGGGTACTGCCACCATGAGTACTGACACAATGAGTACTCTCACCATTGGCAGTATCACCATGGGCACTGTCACCATGGGCACTATCACCATGACAACTCTCAGCGTGAGCACTGTCACTGTGGGAAATGGCATTGTGAGCAATTCCACCATGGGCAATGTCACCATGGGCACTATCACTGTGAGCACTCTCAACATGAGCACATCACAATGAGCCCTGTCACCATGGGCAATGTCACCGTGAGAAGTGTCACCATAGGCAATGTCATCGTGGGCACTGTCACCATGGACACTGCCACCACTGTCACTGTCATTTTGAGCACTGTCACCAAGGGTACTGCAACCATGAGCACTGTCACCATGAGCACTGTCACCATTGCGAGTATCACCATGAGCACTGTCACCATGGGCACTATCACAATGAGAACTGTCAGCGTGGGCACTGTCACTGTTGGCAAGGGCACCGTGGGCACATCCACCATGTGCAATGTCACCATGGGCACTATCACTGTGAGCACTGTCAATATGAGCACGTCAACATGGGCACTGTCAACATGGGCACTCATTCAGTGGGCACTGTCACTGTGAGCACTGTCACCATGTGTACTGTCACCATTTGCAGTGTCTCTGTGAGTACGTTCAGCATGGGTTTTTTCCGTGAGCACTGTCACCATGAGCCCTGTCACCATTTTTCAGTACCACCATGTGCACTACCACCATGTGCACTCTCACCATGGGCACTATAACCGAGAAAACTGTCACCATAAGTACTGTCTTCATGGGCACTGTCACCAAGGGCACAGCCAACATGTGAACTTTTACCATCGTCAGTATCTCTGTGAGAAGTGTCACCATGGGAATTACCAACATAGGCACTGTCATCATGAGCACTTTCAGAATGGGATCTGTCACCATGGGCACTATCACCGTGAGGACTCTCACCATGGGAACTGTGACCATGGGCACTACCACCTTGAGAATTATCACCATTAGTAATGTCACCATGGGTATTGTCACTATGGGCACTATCAGCATTAGAACAGTCACCGTGGTCACTGTTACAATGGAATTTGTCACTGTGAGCACTGTCATGATAAGCAAAGTCAAGGTTTGCACTGTCCTCATTGGCCCTGTCACAGTCAGTGCTATCACTTTGACGGTGGTGTCCATGTGCACTGCCACCATGGGCACTACCAACTTGAGAATTATCACCATGCGTACTCTCAGCTTGGGCATGGTCAAGAAGTGCACTATCACTGTTCTCACTCTTACCGTGAGCACTATCACCATCGGCACTATCACTGTGATCACTGTCACCATAGACACTATCATGGTGAGCACAGTTAACATGAGCATTGTAACTGTGAGCACTGTCACAATGGGTAATGCAACCATGAGCCCAGTCACCGTGAGCACTGTCAGCATGGGTTGTCACCTTGTGCACTGTCAGCATGAGCACTGTCACCATGGGCACTATAACTATTTTTCAGTGCCACCATGTGCATTACAACCATGTGCACTGTCACCTTGCACACTCTCACCATGAGCACTGTCTCCATGAGTACTGTCATCATGGGCAATGGCACAGCCACCATCTGCAATCTTACCATGGTCACTATCACTGTGAGCACTGTCACCAATGGAACTACCAACATGGGCACTGTCATCATGAGCACTTTCACCATATGAACTGTCACCATGGGCACTATGAACGTGAGAACGGTCACCATGGGCAATGTCACCATGAGCATTTTCATCATAGGCACTGTCACCGTGAGAACTGTCACCATGCGCACTGTCCACAAGGGCACTATCACATTGAGCTGTATAACCATGTGTATTCTCATCTTGGGCACTGTCACCATGGGCACACTCACCAAGTACACTATCACTATGCTCACTATTACTCTGAACACTGTCACCATGGGCACCATAACCATGGGCACTATCACCGGGAGCATTATCAGCATCAGCACAACTGGCGTGATAACTGTCACCTTGGGTCATATCACCATGGGCACGTTTTCCATGGGCAATGTCACCATGTGCAATGGCCCATCGGTACTCTCATCATGCGAACTGCCACCATGAGCACTTTCACCATGAGCACTGACACCACGAACATTGACTCCAAGGGCACTGCCACGATGAGCACTGTCACCATGAAAACTGTTACTATGAGAATTGTAACCATGGGTAATTTCTCGATGAGTACTGTCACCATGGGTATTTTTACCTTTGGCACTCTCACCGTAAACAATATTACCACGAGCACTTTCACTGTGAGCACTGTCACCATGGGCACTGGCACAATGTGGACTGTCACCATGAGCCCTGTCACCATGGGCAATGTCACCTTGAAAAGTGTAACCACAGGCAATGTCACCATTGGCAATGTCACCATGGGCAATGCCATTTTGAGCACTGTCATCATGGGTACTGCAAACATGGGCACTGTCACCATGGGCACTGTCACCATGAGAACTGTGTGCATGAGCACTGTCACTGTTGGCACTGATATTGTGAGCAATTCCACCATGGGCATTGTCACCATGGGAACTAGCACTGTGAGCACTGTAAACATGAGCACGTCACCATGCGAACTCTCAACATGTGTACTCTCTCCAATGGCAATGTCACCGTGAGCATTGTCAGCATGGGCAATTTCACCATGAGTACTGTCAACAAAGGCAATATTTCCATGAGCAATGTCACCATGGGCACTGTCACCAGGGGCACTATCACCGTGCTTAATGTTATCATTGGCACTTTCCTCATGAGCACTGTCACCATGGGCTGTGTCATCATGGGCGTTGTCACCATGAGCACTGTCACGATGAGTATTGTCTCTATGACGATTGCCTCCGGTGGCACTGTCACCTTTTCACTGTCACCGTGAGCTCTCTCAACATTGCACTGTGATCTAGGGCACTCTCAACATGGGTCTATCATCGTGGTTATTGCCAGCATGTGCAGTGTCACTATGGGCACTGCCACCATGAGCACTATCACCTTGAGCACAGACACTGTGTACACTCTCACCATAAGCACTCTCATCATCGGCACTGTCCCCATGAGCAGTGCCACAATGAGCACTGTCACCATGGGAACTTCCTCGATGAGCACTGTAATCATGAGTACTGTCACAATGAGGAGGGTCTCCATGGGCAATGTCACAATGGGCACTATCACTGTGTGCACTATCACCGTGAGCATGGTTACCATAGGCACTGTCACCTTGTGCACTACCCCATCGTTACTCTCACCATGGGACTGCCACCATGAGCACTGTCACCATGAGCACTGTCACCACGAGCACTGCCTCCTTGGGCACTGCTACCATGAGCACTGTCACCATGAAAAGTTTCATTATGAGAATTGCCACCATGGGCACTTTCTCGATGAGTACTGTCACCATGGGTAATTTCACCGTGGGCACTGTCACCATGAGCAGTATTACCATGAGCACTTTCACTGTGAGAATTGTCACCATGGGCACTGGCACAATGCGAACTGTCACCATGAGCCCTGTCACCATGGGCACTATCACCGTGAGCACTCTCACCTTGGTCACTGTCACCATGGACACTCTCACTTTGAGCACTGTCACCTTCGGCACTGGCACAATGCGGACTGTCACATTGTGGCCTGTCACCATGGGAAATGTCACCGTGAGAACTGTCACCATAGCCAATGTCACCGTGGGCACTGTCACCATGGGCACTGCCACCATTGGCGCTGTTATTTTTAGCACTGTCACCATGGGTATTGCAACCATGAGCACTGTCGCCATTTGCAGTATCACCATGTGCACTGCCACCCTCGGCATTATCACCATGAGAACTCTCAGCGTGGGCACTGTCACTGTTGGCACTTCCTATGGGCAATGTCACCATGGGCACTATCACTGGAGCACTGTCAACATGAGCACGTCACCATGGGCACTGTCAATATGGGTACTCTGTCGAAGGGCATTGTCACCATGAGCATTGTCAGCATGGGCAATTTCACCATGAGCATTGTCACCAAAGACACTGTCACCATAAGCAATGTCATCGTGGGCACTGTCTCCATGGGCACTATCATCATGGTTAATATTATCATGGGCAGTTTCCACGTGAGCACTGTCACCCTGGGCAATGTCATCATAGGCACTGTCACTGTGAGCACTATCTCCATGAGCACCGCCACTGTGAACACCATCACCATAAGTACTGGCATCAATGGCACTGTCACCATGAGCACTGCCACAATGAGCACTGTCAGCATGGGCACTTCGACCATGAGCACTCTCACTATGAGAACTTCCACCATGTGTATTTTCACCATGAGTACTGTAACCCTGGTTATTGTCACCATTGAAACTGTCACCATGAGCACTATTACCATGAGCACTATCACCGTGAGACTTCTCACCATGGTCACTGTCACCATGGGCACTGTCACGATGGGCAATGGCAAAATGGGGACCGTCACCATGAGTGTTGTCCCCATGGGCACTATCACCATGAGCACTCTCACTGTGGTCAGTGTCACCATGTGCACTGTCTCCGTGAGAACTGTCACCATATGCAATGTCACCATGGGCACTATCATCATGGGCAGTGTCACCATGAGCACTGTCACCATGGGCACTCATACCGTGGGCACTGTCACTGTGAGCTCTGTCACCATGGGTACTGCAACCATGAGCAGTGTCACTGTGAGTACTGTCAGCATGGGTTTTCACTGTGTGCACTGTCACGTTGAGCTCTGTTACCATTTTTCACTGTAACCATGTGGACTCCCACCATGTGCACTCTCACCATGGTCACTATCACCGTGAGCACTGTCACAATGAGTACTGTCTTCATGGGCACTGTCACCAAGGGCACGGCCACCATGTGAACTGTTACCATCATCAGTATCACTGTGAGCACTGACACCATGGGAATTACCAACATAGGCCCTGTTGTCATGAGCACTTTCAGAATGGGAACTATCACCATGGACACTATCACCGTGAGGACTCTCACCATGGCCACTATCGCCATGGGCACTATCACCTTGAGAATTATCACCATGAGTACTGTCACCATGGGTATTGTCACTATGGGTACGTGCAGCATTAGAACTGTCACCGTCGTCACTGTCACGATGGAATTTGTCACTGTGAGCACAGTCTTGATAGGCAAAATCACAGTTTGCACTGTCCCCATGGGCCCTGTCACAGTGAGCACTATCACATTGAGGGTGGTGTCCATGGGCACTGCCACCATGGGCACTACCAACTTGAGAATTATCACCATATGTACTGTCAGCATGGGCATGGTCAACAAGTGCACTATCACTGTGCTCACTATGACCGTTAGCACTGTCACCATGAGCAACTTAAGCATGGGCACTATCACTGTGAGCACTATTACCATTGGCACTATCACTGTGATCACTGTCACCATGGACACTATCATGGTGAGCCCGGTTATAATGGGCACTCTAACTGTGAGCACTGTCACAATGTGTAATGCAACCATGAGCCCAGTCACCATGTGCACTGTCACCATGAACACTATCACCATGGGCTCTGTCACCATTTTTCACTGCCACCATGTGCATTACAACAATGTGCACTCTCACTATGGACACTATCACCATAAACACTGTCACCATGAGTACTGTCATCATGGGCAATGTCTCCAATTCCATGGCCACCAACTGCAACCTTGCCATGGTCACTATCACTGTGAGCACTGTCATCAATGGAAATACCAACATGGGCACTGTCATCATGAGAACTGTCATTATGAGAATTTCCACCATGGGCACTTTCTCAATGAGTACTGTCACCATTGGTAATTTCACCTTGGGCACTGTCACCATGAGCAGTATTACCATGAGCACTTTCACTGTGAGTACTCTCACCGTGGGCACTGGCACAATGAGTACTGTATCATGAGCCCTGTCACCATGGGCACTATCACTGTGAGCACTCTCACCTTGGTCACTGTCACCATGGACACTGTCACCGTGAGCACTGTCACCTTCGGCAATGGCACAATGTGGACTGTCATATTGATCCCTGTCACCATGGGCAATGCCACCGTGAGAAGTGTCACCATACGCAATGTCACTGTTGGCACTGTCACCATGCGCACTGCCACCATTGGCATTGTCATTTTTAGCACTGTCACCATGGGTACTGCAACCATGAGCACTGTCACCATGAGTAATGTAACCATTGGCAGTATGACCATGTGCACTGTCACCATGGGCACTATCACCATGAGAACTCTCAGCATGGTCACTGTCACTGTGGGCAAGGTCACGGTGGGCACTTCCACCATGGGCAATGTCACCATGGTCACTATGACTGTGAGCACTGTCAACATGAGCACATCACCATGGGCACTGTCAATATGGGTACTCTCTCGAAGGGCAATATCATCATGAGCATTGTCAGGATGGGCAATTTCACCATGAGCACTGTCACCCAAGGCACTATCACCATGGGCACTGTCACCAGGGGCACTATCACCATTTTTAATGTTATCATGGGCAGTTTCCCCATGAGCACTGTCACCCTGGGCACTGTCATCATAGGCACTGTCACCGTGAGCACTATCTCCATAAGCATAGCCACTGTGAACACCATCACCATAAGCACTGGCATTATCGTCACTGTCACCATGAGCACTGCTACAATGAGCACTGTCAGCCTGGGCAGTTCCACCACGAGCACTCTCACTAAAAGAACTGCCACCATGGGTATTTTCACCATGAGTACTGTCACCCTGCTTATTGTCACTATTGGCACTTTCACCATGAGCACTATTACCGTGAGCACTATAACCATGAGACGTCTCACCGTGGTCACTGTCACCATGGGCAATGGCACAATGGGGACTGTCACCATGAGTGCTGTCGACATGGGCACTATCACCGAGAGCATTCTCACTGTGGTCAGTGTCACCATGTGTACTGTCTCCGTGAGCAATGTCACCATGGCCACTGTCACAATGGGCACTCTCATCATGGGCAGTGTCACCATGAGCACTGTCACCATGGGTACTGCAACCATGAGCAGTGTCACTGTGAGTACTGTCAGCATGGGTTTTCTCCGTGTGCACTATCAACTTGAGCATTGTCACCATTTTTCACTGCCAGCATGTGCACTCCCACCATGTGCACTCTCACCATGGGCACTATCACCGTGAGCACTGTCACCATGAGTACTTTCATCATGGGCACTGTCACCAAGGGCACGGCCACCATGTGAACTGTTACCACCGTCAGTATCACCGTGAGCACTGTCACCACTGGAATTGCCAACATAGGCACTGTCGTCATGAGCACATTCAGAATGGGAACTATCAGCATTGGCACTATCACCGTGAGGACTCTCACCATGGGCACTATCCCCATGGGCACTATCACCTTGAGCATTATCACCATGAGTACTGTCACCATGGGTATTGTCACTATGGGTACTATCAGCATTAGAAATGTAACCGTGGTCACTGTCACCATGGGCTTTGTCACTGTGATCACACTCTCGGATAGGAAAAGTCACAGTTTGCACTGTCCCAATGGGCCCTGTCACAGTGAGCACTATCACCTTGAGGGTGGTGCCCATGGGCACTGCCACCATGGGCACTACCAACTTGAGAATTATCACCATGTGTACTGTCAGCATGGGCACGGTCAACAAGTGCACTCTCACTATGCTCACTATTACCGTGAGCACTGTCACCACGGGCAACTTAACCATGGGCACTATCACTGTGAACACTGTAACCATCGGCACTATCACTGTGATCACTGTCACCATGGATACTATCATGGTGAGCACGGTTACAATGGGCAGTGCAAATGTGAGCACTGTCACAATGTGTAATGCAACCATGAGCCCTCTCACCGTGTGCACTGTCACCATGAGCACTGTCACCATGGGCTCCTTCACCATTTTTCACTGCCACCATGTGCATTACAACAATGTGCACTGTCACTATGGACACTATCACCGTGAGAACTGTCATCATGAGGACTGTCATCAAGGGCAATGTCACCAAGTCACGGCCATCATCTGCAATTTTGCCATGGTCACTATCACTGTGAGCACTGTCACCAATGTTACTACCAACATGGGCACTGTCATCAGGAGAATTTTCACCAAGCGAACTGTCACCAGGCGCACTATCAATGTGAGAATGGTCACCATGGGAACTGTCACCATGAGTATTGTCACAATAGGCACTGTCACTGTGAGAACTATCACCATGTGCACTGTCACCAATGGCACTATAACCTTGAGCTCAGACACTGTGAACACTATCACCATAAGCACTGTCATCATCGGCACTGCCCCTTTAGCACTGCCACAATGAGCAATGTCACCATGAGCATTTCCAGCATGAGCACTGTAACCATGAGCACTGTCACAGTGAGGATGGTCTCCATTGGCAATGTCACAATGGGCACTATCACCGTTTGCACTATCACCATGAGCATGGTTACAATGGGCACTCTCACCTTGTGCACTACCCCATCGGTACTCTCACCATGGGATCTACCACCATCAGCACTGTCACCATGAGCACTTCCACCCAGGGCACTTGCACCATGACCTTTGTCACCATGAGAACTATCATTATGAGAATTGCCACAATGGGCATTATCTCGATGAGTACGGTCACCATGGGAAATTTCACATTGGGCACTGTCACAGTGAGCAGTATTACCATGAGCACTTTCACTATGAGCACTGTCACCATGGGCATTGACACAATGCGGACTGTCCCCATGAGCCCTGTCACCATGGGCACTATCACCGTGAGCACTCTCACGTTGGTCACTGTCACCATGGACACTGTCACCATTAGCACTGTCACCTTCGGCACCGGCACAATGCAGGCTGTCACCATGAGCCCTGACACCATGTGCAATGTCAACATGAGAAGTGTCTCCATAGGAAATGTCACCGTGGGCACTGTTCTCCATGGGCACTGTCATCATGGGCAATGTCACCAATGGCATGGCCATCATCTGCAATCTTACCATGGTCACTATCACTGTGAGCACTGTCACCAATGGAACTACCAACATGGGCACCATCATCATGAGCACTTTCACCTCACAAGGCTCCATGCCCTTGTCATTACAATCCTCCATGACCATGAATCACAGGGTTCTGTGCCCTTGTCATCACAATGCTCATTGCCCACTCTCATCACAATAATCCATGGAACATTTCAGACCAATGCTCCATGCCCTTGTCATCACAATGATCCATTACCCCTTTCATAACAATGCTCCATGAGCCCTGCCATCACAATGTTCCAAGGCCGTGTCATCACAAGGCTCCATGACCCTTGTTATCACAATGCTACAAGATCCCTGTAATCAAAATTCTCCATTCCCTTGTCATCACAAATCTCCATGACACATGTCATCAGAATGCTCCATGGACTTCTCATCACAATGCTCCATGCCATTGTCATCACAATGCTCCCAGACCCCTGTAATCACAATGCTCCATGCTCCTTTTCATCTCAATGCTCCATGAACCCTATCATCACAATGCACCATGCCCATTATCATAATGCTTCATGCTATTGTCATCAGAATGGAATCAAAATGCTCCATGACCTCTGTCATCACAATGCTCCAAATCCTTGAGATCACAATGTTCCATAACACTTGTCATCACAACACCCCATGACGCTTGTCATCACAATTATCCATGGTCTTCTCATCACAAGGCTCCATGAACGTTGTCATTACAGTGCTCAATACAGTTGTCATCACAATGCTCCCTGACACATGCTGTCAGTATGCTCCTTGAACACTGTCATGACAAGGCTCCATGCCTTTTTCATCACAATGATCCATGCCCTTTTCATCACAATGCTGCAAGACCACTGGAATCACAATGCTCCATGTCCTTGTCATCACAAAGCTCCATGACGCATGTCATCAGAATGCTCCATGGCCTTCTCCTCACAATCCTCCAAGCCCTTGTCATCACAATGCTCCCAGACCCCTGTAATCACAATGCTCCATGCCACTTTTTATCTCAATGCTCCATGAACCCTGTCATCACAATGCACCATGCCCATCATCATAATGCTTCATACTATTGTCATCACAATGAAATCATAATGCTCCATGACTTCTATCATCACAATGCTCCAAACCCTTGTGATCACAATGTTCCATAACACTTGTCATCACAATGATCCATGATCGCTGTCATCACAACGCTCCATGACCCCTGACAACACAATGATACGGGACTCTTGTCATCACAATGCTCCGTGACACTTGTCATCACAGTGTTCCATGACCCTTGTCATCACAATGCTCCATGACTTTGTCAGCAAAATGCTAGATGACCTTGTTATCACAATGCTCCATGCGCTTGTCATCACAATCATCCATGAACCCTGGGATCACATTGATTCCTGCCCTTGTCATTACAATGCTCTATGCTCCTTGAAAGCAAAATGATCCATGACCTCTCTCATCACAATGCTCCAAATCCTTGTGATCACAATGTTCCATAACACTTGTCATCACAACGCTCCATGATGACTGTCATCACAATACTCCATGCCCTTTTCATCACAATGCTCCATGACCTTTGTCATCACAATGATCCATGACCCCTGGCATCACAATGCTCCATAACACCTGTCATCACAATGCTCCATTACCTTTGTCATCACAATACTCCATGACACTTGGCATTACAATGTTCCATGCCATTGTCATCACAATGGACCATGACATATATCATCACAATGCTCCCTGTCACCTTTCTTCACAATACTCCATGACCTTGTCATCACAATGCTCCATGCCCTTGTCATTACAGTGTGCAATGCCCATTGTCATCACAATAATCCATAAAACTTGTCAGACCAAAGCTCCATGCCCCATCATCACAATGCTCCATGCCCTTGTCATCACAATGCTCCATGACACCTGTCATCACAATGCTCCGTGACTCCAGTCATCAAAATGCTTCATGACCTTTGTCATCACAGTGGTCCATGCCCGCATCATGACAAGGCTCTGTGACCTTTGTCACCACAATGCTCCATGAACTTTTCACAACAATTCTCTGTGACCCTTGTCATCACAATGCTCCACGCCTTTGTCAGCACTATGCTCCATGACCCTTGTCATGACAATGCTCCATGCGCTTGTCAGCACAATGCTCCATGAACCATGTCATCACAAAGCACAAAGCGCTTGTCAGCACAATGCTCCATAAACATTGTCGTCACAATGCTCCATGCACTTCTCATCAAAATGCTCTCTCACCACTGATATCACAATGTTCCATCACTAGTCATCACAATACTCCCTCACCCCTGTCATCACAATGTTCCATGACCCCATCATCACAATGCTACATGTCCTTGTAATCACAATACTCCATGAAGCCTGACATCACAATGTTCCACAACACCTGTCATCAAAATGCTCCATGACACGTTTCATCACAATGCTTCATGACCCCTGACATCACAGTGTTCCATAACACCTGTCATCAAAATGTCCCATGACCCTTTTCATCAAATTGCTCCATGACTCTGTTATCACAATGCTCCCTGCCCTTCTCATCACAATGCACCATGCCCTTGTCATCACAATGCTCCAAGAGCCCTGTAATCACAATGTTCCCTGCCCCTTTTCATCAGAATGCTCCATGAGACTTGTCATAGCAAGGCTCCATGGGCTTCTCATCACAAAGCTCCAGGACTTTGTCATCACAATGCTCCATTCCCTTGTCATCAGAGTGCTCCATGACCCTTGTCATCACAATGCTCAACGCCTTTGTCAGCAAAATGCTCCATGTCCATTGTCATCACAGTTCTCCTTGTCCTTGTCTTCACAATGCTCCATGACAGTTCTCATCACAATGTTACATGGTCTTGTCATCAAAATTCTCCATGCACTTGTCATCACAATGCTCCATAACCCCTGTCATAGCAAGCTTCATACGCTTGTCATCACAATGCTTCACGAAATTTTCATGAGAATTCTCAATAATCCTTGTCATCACAATGCTCCGTGCACTTGTCATAACAATGCTCCTTTAGATTTGTCATCACAAACCTCCATGACACTTGGCATCACAATGCTCCATGCCCTTGTCATTACAATCCACCATGACCCATGTATCACAGTGTTCAGTGCCCTTGTCATCAGAATGCTCCATACCCAATTTCATTACAATAATCTGTAAAATATTTCAGACCAATGCTCCATGTACATGTCATCACAATGCTCAATTAACTCTGTCATAACAATGCTCCATGACACCTGCCATCACAATGTTCCATGGCATTGGCATCACAAGGCTCCATGACCCTTGTCATCACAATGCTCCAAGACCCCTGTAATTACAATACTCCATGCCCTTGTCATCACAAAGCTCCATGACGCATATCATCAGAATGTTCCATGGACTTCTCATCACAATGCTCCATGCCCTTGTCATCACAATGCTCCAAGACCCCTGTAATCACAATGTTCCATGCCCCTTTTCATCGCAATGCTCCATGAACCCTGTCATCACAATGCACCATGCCCATCATCATAATGCTTCATGCTATTGTCATCACAATGAAATCAAAATGCTCCATGACCTCTGTCATCACAATGCTCCAAACCCTTGTGATCACAATGTTCCATAACACTTGTCATCACAATGCCCAATGACGTTCGTCATCACAATTATCCATGGTCTTCTCATCACAATGCTCCGTGACCTTTGTCATCACAATGCTCAATACACCTGTCATCACAATGCTCCCGGAAACTTGTCGTCAGTATGCCCCTTGAACCCTGTCATGACAAGTCTCCATGGCTTTTTCATCACAATGATCCATGCCAATTTCATCACAATGCTCCAAGACCACTGTAATCACAATGCTCAATACCCTTGTCATCACAAAACTCCTTGATGCATGTCATCAGAATGCTCCATGGCCTTCTCATCACAATGCTCCATGCCCTTGTCATCACAATGCTCCAAGACCCCTGTAATCACAATGCTCCATGCCCCTTTTCATCAGAATGCTCCATGAGACTTGTCATCAGAATGCTCCATGGTCTTCTCATCACAATGCTCCAGGAACTTGTCTATCACAATGCTCCATTCCCCTGTCAACACAATGCTACATGAACATTTTCAGCCCAATGCTCCATGACCTTCTCATCACAATGCCCCATGACACCTGTCATCACAATGCTCCATGACCACTGTCATCACAACGCTCCATGAATCCTGAACAAATCAAAGTTCCAGGACTCTTGTCATAACAATACTCCATGAACATTTTAATCCCAATGCTTCATGAACTTCTCATCACAATGATCCATGGCCTTGCCATCACAATGCTGCATACCCTCGTCAACAAAATGCTCCATATCCCTTGTCATCACAATTCTCCACGTCTTTGTCATCACAATGCTCCATGACACTTCTCATCACAATGTTACATGCTCTTGTCATCACAATTCTCCATGCACTTGTCATCGCAATGCTCCATGACCCCTGTCATAGCAAGCACCATGTGCGTGTCATCACAATGCTTCAGGAAATTGTCATCAAAATTCTCATTGGTCCTTGTCATCACAATGCTTCAGGAACTTGTCATCAAAATTCTCATTGGTCCTTGTCATCACAATGCTCCATGCCCTTGTCATCACGATGCTCCATGACCCATGTCATCACAATGCTCAAAGCCCTTGTCAACACAGTGCTAAATTACCTTTGTCATCACAATCCTCCATGACACTTGGCATCACAATGCTCCATGCCATTGTCATCAAAATGGACCATGACATATGCCATCATAAGGCTCCCTGTCACCAGTCTTCACAATACTCCATGACCTTGGCATCACAATGCTCCATGCCCTTGTCATCACAATGAGCCATGCCCACTGTCATCACGATAATCCATGAAAACTGTCAGACCAATGATCCATGCCCCTGTCATCAAAATGCTCCATGCCCTTGTCATCAAAATGCTCCATGCCTCCAGTCATCATAATGCTTCCTGACCTTTGTCATCACAATGGCCCATGCCCACGTCATCAGAAGGCTCTGTGACCTTTGTCACAACAATGATCCATGAACTTTTCATCACAATGCTCCATGAAACTTGTCATCACAATACTCCATGCCTTTCTCAGCACAATGCTCCATGACACTTGTCATCACAATGCTCCATGTGCTTGTCAGCACAATGCTCCATGACACGTCATCACAATGAACCATGCGCTTGTCATCACAGTACTCCACAACATTGTCATCACAATGCTCCATGCACTTCTCATCAAAATGCTCTCTCACCACTGATATCACAATGTTCAATCACAAGTCATCACAATAGTCCCTCACACATTTCCTCACAATGTTCCATGAACACTGTCATCAAAATGCTACATGCCCTTATCATCACAATGCTCCATGACCCTTTTCATCACAATGCTCCATCACCCCTGACATCACAATGTTCCATAATCCCTGTCATCAAAATGTTCCAAGGCACTTTTCATCAAATTGCTCCATGACCCTGTCATCACAATGTTCCCTGCCCTTCTCATCACAGTGCACCTTGCCCTTGTCATCACAATGTTCCATGACCTTTGTCATCAAAAGCTCCATGACCCTTGGCATCACAGTGCTTAATGCCATTGTCATCACAAGGCAACATGAATCCTCTCATCACATTGCTCCATGCCCTTTTCATCACAAAGCTCCTGATGCTCGTCATCACAATGCTCGGTGCCCTTTTCATCACAATGCTCGATGCCCTTGTCATTACAATCCTCCATGTCCCATGTATCACAGAGTTCCATGCCCTTTTCATCACAATATTCCATGCCCACTCTAATCACAATAATACATGAAATTTTTCATATCAATGCTCCATGCCCTTCTCATCACAATGCTCCATTACCTGTCATAACAATGCTCCATGACCACTGTCATCTCAGTGTTCCACGGCCTTGTCATCACAAGCCTCCATGAACCTTGTCATCACAATGATCCAAGACCCCTGTAATCACAATGCTCCATGCCCTTGCCATTACAATGCTCCAAGACCCCTGTAATCACAATGCTCCATGCCCCTTTTCATCTCAATGCTCCATCAACCCTGTCATTACAATGCACCATGCCCATTATTATAATGCTTCATGCTATTGTCATCACAATGAAATCAAAATGCTCCATGACCTCTGTCATCACAATGCTCCAAACCCTTGTGATCACAATGTTCCATAACACTTGTCATCACAACCCCCCATGATGCTCATCATCACAATTATCCCTGGTCTTCTCATCACAATGCTCCATGAACTTTGTCATCACAATGCTCAATACACTTGTCATCAGAATGCTCCCTGACACTTGCCGTCAGTATGTTCCTTGAACCCTGTTATCACAAGGCTCCATGCCTTTTTCATCACAATGATCCATGCACATTTCATCACAATGCTCCAATACCCCTGTAATCACAATGCTCCATGCCCCTGTCATCACAAACCTCCATGCCGCATGTCATCAGAATGTCCCATGGCCTTCCCATCACAATGCTCCATGCCCTTGTCATCACAATGCTCCAAGAGCCCTGTAATCACAGTGCTCCATGGCTCTTTTCATCAGAATGCTCCATGAGACTTGTCATCAAATGGCTCCATGGTCTTCTCATCACAATGCTCCAGGAACTTGTCTTCACAATGCTCCATTCCCCGGTCATCACAATGCTCCATGACCCCTGTCATCACAATACTCCATGAATATTTTCAGCCCAATGCTCCATGACCTTCTCATCACAGTGTTCCATGATTCCTGTCATCACAATGCTCCATGACCACTGTCATAACAACGCTCCATGACCCATGACAACAGAATGATCCGGGACTTTTGTCATCAAAATGCTCCATGACGCTTGTCATCACAATGATCCATGCCCTTGTCATCCCAATGCTCCATGACCCTTGTAAGCACAATGCTTCCTGACGGTTGTCATCACAGTGCTCCATGACCCTTGTCATCACAATGCTCCATGCCTTTATCAGCAAAGTGCTACATGACCTTGTCATCACAATGCTCCATGCACTTGTCATCAGAATATTCCATTAACATTGTCATCACAATCCACCCTGAACCTTGTCAGCACAATGCTCCATGCCCTTTTCATAACAAAGCTCCATGCTCCATGAACTCAAAATGATCTATGACCTCTGTCATCACAATGCTCCAAACCTTTCTGATCACGAAGTTCCATAACACTTGTCATCACATCGTGTCATGACGCCTGTCATCACCAGGCTCCCTGACACCTGTCATCACAATGCTCCATGACCCTTGTAATTACAGTGCTCCATGATGGCGTCATCACACATATCCACGGTCTTCTCATCACAATGTTCCACGGTCTTGCCATCACAATGCTCCATGCCCTGGTCATCACAAAGCTCCATATCCTTTGTCATCACAATTCTCCATGTCCTGGTCATCACAATGGTCCATGACACTGCCCATCAAAATATTACATGCTCTTGGCATCACAATTCTCCATGCAATTGTCATTGTAATGCTCCATGACACCTGTCATAGCAAGCTCCATGCACTTGTCATCACAAAGTTTCACGACCTTGTCATCAAAATTCTCAATGGCACTTATCATCACAATGCTCCATGCCCTTGTCATTACAATGCTCCAAGCCCTTGTCACCACAATGCTCCATTACCGTTGTCATCACATTCCTCCATGGCACTTCGCATCACAATGCTCAATGCCATTGTCATCACAATGGACCATGACATATGTCATCAAAATTCTCCCTGACATCTGTCTTCACAATACTCCATGACCTTGTCATCACAATGCTCCCTGCCCTTGTCATCACAATGCACCACGCCCTTGTCATCCCAATGCTCCCTGACACTTGCCATCAGTATGCTCCTTGAACCCTGTCATGACAAGGCTCCATGCCTTTTTCATCACAATGATCCATGCCCTTTTCATCACAATGCTGCAAGACCCATGTAATCACAATGCTCCATGCCCTTTTCATCACAAATCTCCGTGACGCATGTCATCAGAATGCTCCATGTCCTTCACATCACAGTGCTCCATGCCCTTGTCATCACAATGCTCCAAGACCTCTGTAATCACAATGCTCCATGCCCCTTTTCATCAGAATGCTCCACGAGACTTCTCATCACAAGGCTCCATGGTCTTCCCATCACAATGCTCCAAGACCTTGTTATCACAACGCTCCATTCCCTTGTCATCACAATGATCCATGACCTCTTTCATTACAATACTACATGAATATTTTCAGCTCAATGCTCCATGACCTTCTCAGCACAATGCTCCCTGACCACTGTCATCACAGTGCTCCATGAAACCTGTCGTCACAATGCTCCATGACTTCAGTCATCACAATGCTTTATGACCTTTGTCATCACAATGGTCCATGCCCTCGTCATCACAAGTCTCTGTGACCATGGTCACCCCAATGCTCCATGAACTTTTCATCACAATCCTCCGTGACACTTGTCATCAAAATGCTCCATGCATTTGTCAGCACAATGCTCCATGACCCTTGTCATCCCAATGCTCCATGCGCTTGTCAGCACAATGCTCCATGACACATGTCATCAAAATGTGCCATGCGCTTGTCAACACAATGCTCCACAACTTTGTCAGCACAATGCTCCTTAAAACTTGTCATCACAATGCTCCATGCACTTCTCATCAAAATGATCTCTCACAACTGATATCACAATGTTCCATCACTAGTCATCACAATACTCCCTAACCCCTGTCATCACAATGATCTATGACCCCTGTCATCACAATGCTACATGCCCTTATCATCACAATGCTCCATGACCACTGACATCACAATGTTCCATAACACCTGTCATCAAAATGCTGCATGACCCTTTTCATCACAATGCTCCGTGACCCCTGACATCACAATGTTCCATGACACTTTTCATCTAATTGCTCCATGACCCTGTCATCACAATGCTCCCTGAAATTCTCATCACAATGCAACACGCCTTGTCATCAAAATGTTCCATGACATTTTCATCACAATGCTCCATGACCGTTGGCATCAAAATGCTCCATGCCATTGTCATCACAATGCTCCATGAACCCTCTCATCACATTGGTCCATGCCGTTGTCATCACAAAGCTCCATGACACATGTCATCACAATGCTCGATGCCCTTCTCATCACAATGTTCCATGTCCTTCTCATTACAGTCCTCCATGACCCATGTATCACAGTGTTCCGTGCCCTTGTAATCATAATGCTCCATGCCCACTCTCATCAGAAAAATTCACGAAACTTTTCATACCAATGCTCCATGCCCTTATCATCACAATGCTCCATTACACCTGTCATAACAATGCTCCATGACCCCCACCATCACAATGTTCCACGGCCTTGTCATAACAAGGCTCCATGACCCTTGTCATCACAATGCTCCAAGACCACTCTAATCACAATGATCCATGCCCTTGTCATCACAATTCTCCAAGACCACTTTAATCACAATGCTCCATGCCCTTGTCATCACAAAACTCCATGATGCATGTCATCAGAATGCTCCATGCCCTTCTCATCACAATGCTCCATGCTCTTTACATCACAAAGCTCCATGCCCTTGTCATCACAAAGCTCGATGACGCATGTCATCAGAATGCTCCATGGACTTCCCATCACAATGCTCCTTGCCCTTGTCACCACAATGCTCCATTCCCTGTCATCAAAATGCTCCATGAAACCTGTCATCACAATACTCCATGAACATTTGTAGCCCAATGCTTCATGACCTTCTCATCACAATGCTCCATGACCCCTGACATCACGATGCTCCATGCCATTGTCATTAGAATGGACCACGACATATGTCATCACAATGCTTCCAGACACCTGTCTTCACAATACTCCATGACCTTGTCATCACAATGGTCGATGCCCTTGTCATCACAATGTGCCATGCCCACTGTCATCACCATAATCCATGAAACATTCAGACAAATGATCCATGCCCCTGTCATCACAATGATCCATGCCCTTGTCATCACAATGCTCCATGACTTCAGTCAACACATTGCTTCATGACCTTTGTCATCACAATGGTCCATGCCCTCGTCATCACAAGGCTCTGTGACCATTGTAACCACAATGCTCTATGAACTTTTCATCACAATGCTCCATGTCCCTTGTCATCACAATTCTCCACGTCCTTGTCATCACATGCTCCATAACACTTTTTATCACAATGTTACATGCTCTTGTCATCCCAATTCTCCATGCACTTGTCATCACAATGCTCCATGACACCTGTCATAGCACGCTCCATGCACTTGTCATCACAAAGCCTCACGAATTTGTCATCAAAATTCTCAATGGCCATTGTTATCACAATGATCCATGCCCTTGTAATCACAATGCTCCCTGACCCTTGTCATCACAATGCTCCATTACCTTTGTCATCACAATCCTCCATGATAATCGGCATCATGATGCTCCATGACCCCTGTCATCACAATGCACCATGCCATTTTCATCACAATGGACCATGACCTATGTCATCACAATGCTCCCTGACAACTGTCTTCAAAATACTCCATGACCTTGTCATCACAATGCTCCATGCCCTTGTCATCACAATGCACCATGCCCACTGTCATCACAATAATCCATGAAACTTGTCAGACCAATGATCCATGCCCCTTTAATCACAATTCTCCATGCCCTTGTCATCACAATGCTCCAAGCCCTTGTCATCACATTGTTCCATTAACTTTGTCATCACAATCCTCCATGATAATCGGCATCACAATGCTCCATGACCCCTGTCATCACAATGATCCGTGACTCCAGTCATCACAATGCTTCATGACCTTTTTCATCACAATGGTCCATGCCCTCGTCATCACAAGGCTCTGTGACCTTTGTCAGCACAATGCTCCATGAACATTTCATCACAATGCTCCATGACCCTTGTCATCACAATGCTCCATGCGCTTGTCAGCACCATGCTCCATGACCCATATCATCACAATGTGCCATGTGCTTGTCATCACATTCTTCCACAAACTTGTCATCACAATGCTTCATAAAACTTGTCATCACAATGCTCCATGCACTTCCCATCAAAATGGTCTCTCACCACTGATATCACAATGTTCCATAACTAGTCATCACAATACTCCCTCACCCCTCTCATCACAATGTCCCATGACCCGTAATCAGAGTGCTACATGCCCTTATCATCACAATGCTCCATGACTTCTGACATCACAATGTTCCATAACACCTGTCATCAACATGCTCCATGACCCATTTCATCACAATGCTCCATGACCTCTGACATCACAGTGTTCCATAACCCCTGTCATCAACGTGCTCCATGACACATTTCATCACAATGCTCCATGACTTCTGACATCACAATGTTCCATAACCCCTGTCATCAAAATGATCCATGACCCTTTACATCAAATTGCTCCAAGTCGCTGTCATCTCAATGCTCCCTGCCCTTCTCATCACAATGAACAACACCCTTGTCATCAAAATGTTCCATGACCTTTGTCATCACACAGTTTCTTGACCCTTGGCATCACAATTCTCCATGTCATTGTCATCACAATGCTCCATGACACATGCCATTGCAATGTTCCACAGCCTTTTCATCACGTGGCTCAATGACACTTGTCATCACAATGCTCAAAGACCCCTGTAATCACAATGTTCCATGCCCTTGTCACACAAAGCTCGATGACGTGTGTCATCAGAATGCTCCATGGCCTTCTCATCAGAATGCTCCATGCCCTTGTCATCACAAGGCTCCATGACCCTTGTCATCACAAGGCTCAAAAACCCCTGTAATCACAATGATCCATGCCCCTTGTCATTAAAGTGCTCCATAATGCTCGTCATCACAATTATCCATGGTCTTATCTTCACAATGCCCCATGGTCTTTCCATCACAATGCTCCATATCCTGATCATCGCAATGTTCCATGTCCTTTGTCATCACAATTCTCCACGTTCTTGTCATCACAATGCTCCATGACACTTCTCATCACAATGTTACATGCTCTTTTCATCACAATTATCCATGCACTTGTCATCACAATGCTCCATGACCCCTGTCGTTGCAAGCACCATGCACTTGTCATCAAAATATTTCACGACATTTTCATCAAAATTCTCAATGGCCCTTGTCATCACAATGCTCCATTACCTTTTTCATCACAATCCTCCATGACACTGGGCATCACAATGCTCTATGCCATTGTCATCACAATGGACCATGACATATGTCATCACAATGCTCCCTGACACCTGTCTTCACAATAATTTATAACCTTGTCATCCCCATGCTCCATGCCCTTGTCATCACAATGCGCCATGACCACTGTCATCACAACAATCCATGAAACTTGTAAGACCAATGCTCCTTGCCCCTGTCATCACAATGCTCCATGACGCCTCTCATCACAATGCTCCGTGAATCCAGTCATCACAATGATGCATGATATTTGTCATCACAATGGTCCATGACCTCGTCATCACATGGCTATGTGACCTTTGTCACCACAATGCTCCATGAACTTTGCATCACAATGTTCTGTTACCCTTGTTATCACAATGTTCCAAGCCTTTGTCAGCACAATGCTCCATGACACTTGCCATCAGTATCCTCCTTGAAACCTGTCATGACAAGGCTCCATGCCTTTTTCATCACAATGATCCATGCCATTTTCTTCACAATACTCCAAGACCCCTGTAATGACAATGCTCCATGCCCTTGTCATCACAATGCTCCATGAGGCATGTCATCAGAGTTCTCAATGTCCTTCTCATCTCAATGCTCCATGCCCTTGTCATCACAATGCTCCAAGACACCTGTAATGACAATGTTCCATGCCCCTTTTCATCAGAATGCTCCATGAGACTTGTCATCACAAAGCTCCATGGTGTTCTCATCACAATGCTCCAGGAACTTGTCATCACCATACTCCACTCCCTTGTCATCCCAATGTTCCATGACCCCTGTCATCACAATACTCCATGAACATTTTCAGCCCAATTCTTTTGACCTTCTCATCACAATGCTCCATGACCACTGCCATCACAATACTCCATGAATATTTTCAGCCAAATGCTCCATGACCATCTCATCACAATGCTCCATGACCACTGTCATCACAATGCTCCATGACCATGAAAACATAATGATCCAGGGCTCTTGTCATCAAAATGCTCCATGACACTTGTCATCACAGAGATCCATGCCCTTGTTATCCCAATGCTCCATGACCCAGGTAATCAAAATGCTCCGTGACGCTTGTCATCACAGTGCTACATGACCCTTGTCATCACAATGCTCCATGCCTTTGTCAGCAAAATGCTACATGACCTTGTCATCACAATGCTCCATGACCTTGTTATCACCAATACTCCATTCCCATTGTCATCACAATCCTCCATGAACCTTGGGATCACATTGCTTCATGCCCTTGTCATCACAATGCTCCCTGCCATTATCATCACAACGCACCATGCACTTGTCATCAAAATGCTCCATGACCTTTGTCGTCACACTGTTCCTTGACCCTTGGCATCACAATGCTCCATGTCATTGTCATCACAATGCTCCATGAACCCTCTCATCACATTGCTCCATGCTCTTGTAATCACAAAGTTCCATGACGCTTGTCATCACAATGTTTGATGCCCTTCTCATCACAATGCTCCATTCCCTTGTCATTACAATCCTCCATGACCCATGTATCACAGTATTCCATGCCCTTGTCATCACAATGCTCCATGCCCACTCTCATCACAATAATCCATGAAACATTTCAAACCAATGCTCCATGCCTTTGTCATCACAATGCTCCATTACCCCTGTCATCACAATGCTCCATGACACCTGCCATTGCAATGTTCCACAGCCTTTTCATCACATGGCTCCATGACCCTTGTCATCATGATGCTCCATGACCCCTGTAATCACAATTCACCATGCCCTGGTCACACAAAGCTCAATGACGCATGTCATCAGAATGTTCCATGGCCTTCTCATCAGAATGCTCCATGCTCTTGTCATCACAAGGCTCCATGACACTTGTCATCACAATGCTCCAAGACCCCTGTAATCACAATCATACATGCCCCTTGTCATTAAAGTGCTCCATAATGCTCGTCATCACAATTATCCATGGACTTCTCATTACAATGCTCCACGGTCTTTCCATCAAAATGCTCCATGCCCTGGTCATCACAATGTGCCATGTCCCTTGTCCTCACAATTCTCCACGTCCTTGTCATCACAATGCTCCATGACACTTCTCATCACAATGTTTCATGCTCTTGTCATCACAATTCTCCATGAACTTGTCATCGCAATGCTCCATGACCCCTGTCATAGCAAGCTCCATGCGCTTGTCATCACAATGCTTGACGACCTTATCATCAAAGTACTCAATGGCCCTTTTCATCACAATGCTCCATGCCCTTGTCATCACAATGCTCCGTCACCCATGTCATCACAATGCTCCATTCGCTTGTCAGCACAATGTTCCATGCCGTTGTCATCACAATGCTCCATGACCCTTGTCATCACAATGCTCCATTCGCTTGTCAGGACAATGCTCCATGAAATATGCCATCACAATTCGCCATGCACTTTTCATCACAATGCTCCACAACCTTGTCATGACAATACTCCATAAAGCTTGTCATCACAATGCTCCATGCACTTCTCATCAAGATGCTCTCTCACCACTGATATCACAATGTTCCATCACTGCTTATCACAATACACCCTCACCCCTGTCATCACAAAGTTCCATGACCCCTGTCATCAGAATGCTACATGCCCTTATCATCACAATGCTCCATGACACCTGACATCACAATGTTCCATAACCCCTGTCATCAAAATGTTCCATGAGGGCTTCCCTGGTGGCGCAGTGGTTGAGAGTCCGCCTGCCGATGCAGGGGACACGGGTTCGTGCCCCGGTCCGGGAGGATCCCACATGCCGCGGAGTGGCTGGGCCTGTGAGCAATGGCTGCTGGGCCTGCAAGTCCGGAGCCTGTGCTCCACAACGGGAGAGGCCACAGTGGTGAGAGGCCCGCATACCGCAAAAAAAAAAAAAGAAAAGAAAAAAAAATGTTCCATGATTTTTCATCAAATTGCTCCATGACCCTGTCTTCACAATGATCCCTGCCCGTCTCATCACAATGCACCACGCCCTTGACATCAAAATGCTCCATGACATTTGTCATCACAAAGCTCCATGACCCTTAGCATCACAATGCTCCATGCCATTGTCATCACAATGCTCCATGAACCCTCTCATCACATTGCTCCATGCCCTTGTCATCACAAAGCTCCATGAGGCTTGTCATCACAATGCTCGATGCCCTTCTCATCACAATGCTCCATGCCCTTGTCATTACAATCCTCTATGACCCATTTATCACATTGTTCCGGCCCTTGTCATCACAATGCTCCATGCCCACTCTCATCAAAATAATCCATGAAACTTTTCACACCAATGCTCCATGCCCTTGTCATCAAAATGCTCCATTACCCCTGTCATAACAATGCTCCATGTCCCCTGCCATCACAATGTTCCACGGCCTTGTCATCACAAGACTCCATGACCATTGTCATCACGATGCTCCAAGAGCCCTGTAATCACAATGCTCCATGCCCTTGTTATCACAAAGCTCCATGATGCATGTCATCAGAATGCTCCATGGCCTTCTCCTCACAATGTTCCATGACCTTGTCATCACAATGCTCCAAGCCCCCTGTAATCACAATGCTCCATGCCCCTTTTCATCAGAATGCTCCATGAGACTTGTCATCACAAGGCTCCATGGTTTTCTCATCACAATGCTTCAGGACCTTCTCATCGCAATGCTCCATTCCCTTGTCATCACAATGTTCCCTGACAATTGTCGTCAGAATGCTCTTTGAACCCTGTCATGAAAAGGCTCCATGCCTTTTTCATCACAATTCTCCATGCTCTTTTCATCTCAATGCTCCATGCAATTCTCATCACAATACTCCACAAGCTTGTCAACAGAATTCTCCATGACCCTTGTCATCACAATGCTCCATAAACTTTGTCATAACAATTCTCCATGAACTTCTCATCAAAATGCTCTCTCACCACTGATATCACAATGTTCCATAACTAGTCATCACAATATTCCCTCACCCCTGTCATCAAAATGTTCCATGACCCTGTCATCACACTGCTACATGCCCTTATCATCACAGTGCTCCATGACTCCTGACATCATTATTTTCCATAAACCCTGTCAACAAAATGACCCATGACCCTTTTAATCACAATGCTCCATGACCACTGATATCACAATGTTCCATACCCCCTGTCATCCAAATGTGTCATGACCCTTTTCATCAAATTGCTCCATGACCCTGTCATCACAATGCTCCCTGCCCTTCTCATTACAATGCACCACACCCTTGTCATCAAAAGGCTCCCTGACTTATTTCATCACAATGCTCTACTGCCCTTCTCATCACAAAGAACCACACCCTTGTCATCAAAATGCTCCATGACTATTGTCATCACAAATTTTCATGACGCTTGTCACCACGATGCTCCATGCCATTGTCATCACAATTCTGCAAGATACCTGTTATAACAATGCTCCATGCCTTTGTCATCACAAAGCTCCATGAGGCATGTCATCAGAGTGGTCCATGGACTTCTCATCACAATACTCCATGTCATTGTCATCACAATGCCCCAAGACCCCTGTAATCACAATGCTCCATGCCCCTTTTCATCTCAAAGCTCCATGGACCCTGTCATCAAAATGCACCATGCCCATTATCATAATGCTTCATGCTATTGTCATCACAATGAAATCAAAACGCTCCATGACCTCTGTCATCACAATGCTCCAAACCCTTGTGATCACAATGTTCCATAACACTTGTCATCACAAAGCCCCATGACGCTTGTCATCACAATTATCCATGGTCTTCTAATCACAATGCTCCATGATATTTGTCATCATAATGCTCAATACCCTTGCCATCACAATGCTCCTTGACACTTGTCAGCAGTATGCTCCTTGAACCCTGTCATGACAAGGCTCTATGCATTTTTTCATCACAATGATCCATGCCCTTTTCATCACAGTGCTCCATGACCCCTGTAATCACAATGCTCCATGCCCTTGTCATCACAAAGCTGCTTGACTCATGTCATCAGAATGTTCCATGGCCTTCTCATCACAATGCTCCATTCCCTTGTCATCACAATGCTCCACAACCCCTGTAATCACAATGCTCCATGCCCCTTTTCATCAGAATGCTCCATGAGACTTGTCATCACAAGGCTCCATAGTCTTCTCCTCACAATGCTCCAGGACCTTGTCATCACAATTCTCCATTCCCTGGTCATCACAATGCTCCATAACCCCTGTCATCACAATTCTCCATGAATATTTTCAGTCCAATGCTCCATGACCTTCTCATCACAATGCTCAATGACCACTGTCATCAGAACACTCCATGAACCCTGCCAACGAAATGATCCAGGAGTCTTTTCATCAAAATGCTCCATGACACTTGACTTCACACTGACCCATGCCCTTGACATCCCAATGCTCCATAACCCCTGTAATCACAATGTTCCGTTACGCTTGTCATCACAGTGCTAGATGACGCTTGTCATCACAATGCTCCATGCCTTTGTCAGCAAAATGCTACATGACCTTGTCATCACAATGCTCCATGCGCTTGTCATCACAATACTCCATTCCCATTGTCATCACAATCCTCCATGAATCTGGGATCACATTGCTTCATGCCCTTGTCATCACAATGCTCCATGCTCCATGAAATCAAAATGATCCATGACCTCTGTCATCACAATGCTCCAAACTCTTGTGATCACAATGTGCCATAACACTTGTCGTCACAATGCTCCATGATGCCTTTCATCACAATATTCCATTCCCTTGTCATCACAATGCTCCATGACGTTTGTCATCATAATGCTCAATACGCTTGTCATCACAATGCTCCCTGAGACTTGTCGTCACAATGGTCCTTGAACCGTGTCATGAAAAGGCTCCTTGCCTTTTTCATCACAAGGATCCATGCCCTTTTCATCAAATGCTCCATGCCATTGTCATTACAATACTCCACAAGCTTGTCATCAGAATGTTCCATGAATATTGTCATCTCAATGGACCATGACCCCTGTCATCACAATGGTCCGTGACACCTGTCATCACAATGCTCCATGCTCCTTGTCATTACAGTGCTCCATGACGCTCGTCATCACAATTATCCATGGACTTCTCATCACAATGCTCCACGGTCTTGCCATCACAATGCTACATGCCCTGGTCATCACAATGCTCCATGTCCCTTGTCATCAAAATTCTCCACCTCCTTGTCATCACAATGCTCCATGACACTTCTCATCACAATGTTACATGCTCTTGTCATCAAAATTCTCCATGCATTTGTCATCGCAATGCTCCATGACCGCTGTCATAGCAAGCTCCATGCGCTTGTCATTAAAATGCTCCATGAATTTGATGTCAAAATTCTCAATGGCTATTATCCTCACAAGGCTCCATGCCCTTGTCATCACAATGCTCCATGACCTTTGTCATCACAATGCTCCATTCCCTTGTAATCACAATACTCCATGACCCCTGTCATCAAAATACTCCATGAATATTTTCATCCCAATGCTCCATGACCTTCTCATCACAATGCTCCATGACCCCTGTCATCACAAAGCTCCATGACACATGACAACTCAATGATCCGGGACTCTTGTCATCAAAATTCTCCATGAACCTGGTCATCAAAATGATCCATGCTCTTGTCATCCCAATGCTCCATGACACCTGTAATAACAATGCTCCGTGACGCTTCTCACCACAGTTCTCCATGACACTTGTCATCACAATGCTCCATGCCTTTGTCAGCAAAATGCTACATGACCTTCTCATCACAATTCTCCATGCGCTTGTCATCACAATACTCCCTTCCCATTATCATCACAATCCCCCATGAAACTTGGGACCATATTGCTTCATGTCCATGTCATCACAATGCTCCATGCTCCTTGAAATCAAAATGTTCCATGACCTCTGTCATCACAATGCCTCAAACCCTTGTGATCACAATGAGCCATAACACTTGTCATCACAAAGCTCCATGATGCGTGTCCTCACAATACTCCATGACCTTGTCATCACAATGCTCCATGACCTTTGTCATCACAATGCTCAATACACATGTCATCACAATGCTCCATGCCTTTTTCATCAAAATGCTCCATGCCCTTTTCATCACAATGCTCCATGCCATTGTCATCACAAAACTCCAGGAGCTTTTCATCAGAATGCTCCACGACCACTGTCATCACAATGCTCCATGCCTCTGTCAGCAAAATGCTACATGACCATGTCATCATAATGCTCCATGCTCTTGTCATCACAATACTCCATTCCCATTGTCATCACAATCCTCCATGAACCTTGAGATCACTGTGCTTCATGTCCTTGTCTTCACAATGCTGTATGCTCCATGAAATCAAAATGATCCATGACATCTGTCATCACAATGCTCCAAAACCTTGTGATCACAATGTTCCATAACAGTTGTCATCACAACACTCCATGTTGCCTGTCATCACAATATCACATGCCCTTATCATCATAATGCTCCATGATCTTTTTCATCACAGTGCTGAATACACTTGTCATCACAATGCTCCCTGACACTTGTCGTCAGAACCCATTCATGAAAAGGCTCCATGCCTTTTCATCACAATGCTCCATGCCCTTTTCATCACAATGCTCCATGTCCTTGTCATCACAATGCTCCATGACACTTCTCATCACAATGTTACATGCTCTTTTCATCACAATTTTCCATGCACTTGTCATCACAATCCTCCATGACCCCTGTCATTGCAAGCACCATGCACTTGTCATCACAATATTTCACGACATTTTCATCAAAATTCTCAATGGCCCTTGTCATCATAATGCTACATGACCCTTGTCATCAAAATGCTCCATGACCTTTGTCATCACAATCCTCCATGACACTTGACATCACAGTGCTCCATGCCATTGTCATCACAATGGACCATGACATATGTCATCACAATGCTCCCTGACACCTGTCTTCACAATACTCTATGACCTTGGCATCACGATGCTCCATGCCCTTGACATCACAATGCACCATGCCCACTGTCATCACAACAATCCATGAAACTTGTAAGACCAATGCTCCATGCCCCTGTCATCACAATGCTCCATGCACTTGTCATCACAATGCTCCATGACTCCAGTCATCACAATGCTTCATGACATTTGTCATCACAATGGTCCTTGCCCTCGTCATCACATGGCTATGTGACCTGTGTCACCACAATGCTCCATGAACTTTTCATCACAATTCTCTGTGACCCTTGTCATCACAATGCTCCAAGCCTTTGTCAGCACAATGCTCCATGACACTTGCCATCAGTATGCTCCTTGAACCCTGTCATGACAAGGCTCCATGGCTTTTTCATCAAAATGATCCATGCCATTTTCTTCACAATGCTCCAAGACCCCTGTAATGACAATGCTCTATGCCCTTGTCATCACAAAGCTCCATGAGGCATGTGATCACAGTGCTCCATGGCCTTCTCATCACAATGCTCCATGCCCTTGTCATCACAATGCTCCAAGACACCTGTAATCACAATGCTCCATGCCCCTTTTCATCAGAATGCTCCATGAGACTTGTCATCACAAAGCTCCATGGTGTTCTCATCACAATGCTCCAGGACCTTGTCATCACCATACTCCATTCCCTTGTCATCACAATGTTCCATGACCCCTGTCATCACAATACTCCATGAACGTTTGCAGCCCAATTTTCTTTGACCTTCTCATCACAATGCTCCATGACCACTGACATAACAATGCTCCATGAACACAGTCATCACAATGCTCCATGACCCTGACAACAAAATGATCCGGGACTCTTGTCATCAAAATGCTCCATGACACTTGTCATCACAATGATCCATGCCCTTGTTATCCCAATGCTCCATGACCCCTGTAATCAAAATGCTCTGTGACGCTTGTCCTCACAGTGCTCCATGACCCTTGTCATCACAATGCTCCATGCCTTTGTCATAAAAATGCTACATGACCTTGTCATCACAATGCTCCATGAGCTTGTTATCACCAATACTCAATTCCCATTGTCATCACAATCCTCCATGAACCTTGGGATCACATTGCTTCATGCCCTTGTCATCACAATGCTCCATGCCCTTGTCATCACAATGCTCCATGACACCTGTCTTCACAATGCTCCGTGACTTCAGTCATCACATTGCTTCATGACCTTTGTCATCACAATGGTCCATGACCTCGTCATCACAAGGCTCGGTGACCATTGTAACCACAATGCTCCATGAACTTTTCATCACAATGCTCCATGTCCTTTATCATCACAATTCTCCACGTCCTTGTCATCACAATGCTCCATGACATTTCTCATCACAATGTTACATGCTCTTGTCTTCCCAATTCTCCATGCACTTGTCATCACAATGCTCCATGACACCTGTCATAGCATGCTCCATGCGCTTGCCATCACAATGCTTCACGACTTTGTCATCAAAATTCTCAATGGCCATTGTCATCAGAATGATCCATGCCCTTGTAATCACAGTGCTCCCTGACCCTTGTGATCAAAATGCTCCATTACCTTTGTCATCACAATCCTCCATGACACTTGGCATCACAATGCACCATGCCATTTTCATCACAATGGACCATTACATATGTCATCACAATGCTCCCTGACACCTGTCTTCAAAATACTCCATGACCTTGTCATCACAATGCTCCATGCCCTTGTCATCACAATGCACCATGCCCACTGTCATCACAATAATCCATGAAACTTGTCAGACCTATGCTCCATGCCCCTTTAATCACAATGCTCCATGCCGTTTTCATCACAACTCTCCATGACCCCTGTCATCACAATGCTCCGTGACTCCAGTCATCACAATGCTTCATGACCTTTGTCATCACAATGGTCCGTGAACTTTTCATCACAATGCTCTGTGACCCCTGTCATCACAATGCTCCATGCGCTTGTCACCACAATCCTCCACGACCCATGTCATCAAAATACGCCTTGCGTTTGTCATCACAATGCTCCACAACCTTGTCATCACAATGCTCCATAAACCTTGTCATCACGATGATCCATTCACTTCTCATCAAAATGCAATCTCACAACTGATGTCAAAACGTTCCATCACTAGTCATCAAAATACTCCCTCGCCCCTGTCATCACAATGTTCCATGACCCCGTCATCACAATGCTACATGCCCTTATCATCACAATACTCCACGATCCCTGACTTCACAATGTTCAATAACCCCTGTTATCAAAATGCTCCATGACCCTTTTCATCACAATGCTCCATGACCCCTGACATCATAATGTTCCATAAACACTGTCATCAAAATGTTCCATGACAGTTTTCATCAATTTGCTCCATGTCCCTGTCATCACAATGCTCCCTGCCCTTCTCATCACAATGCACCACGCCCTTGTCAACAAAATGCTCCATGACGTTTGTCATCACAAAGCTCCATGACCATTGGCATCACAATGCTCCATGCCATTGTCATCGCAATGCTCCATGACACCTGCCATTGCAATGTTCCACAGCCTTTTCATCACGTGGCTCCATGCCCCTTTTCATCTCAATGCTTCATGAACCCTGTCATCACAATGCACCATGCCCATCATCATAATGCTTCACGCTATTGTCATCACAATGAAATAAAAATGCTCCATGACCTCTGTCATTACAATGCTACAAACCCTTGTGATCACAATGTTCCATAACACTTGTCATCACAATGCCCCATGATGCTCATCATCACAATTAACCATGGGCTTCTCATCACAATGCTCCGTGACCTTTGTCATCACAAAGCTCAACACACTTGTCATCACAATGCTCCCTGACACTTGTCGTCAGCATGCAACTTGAACCCTGTCATGAAAAGGCTCCATGCCTTTTTCATCACAATGATCCATGCCCTTTTCATCACAATGCTCCATGAAACCTCTCATCACAATGCTCCATGCCCCTTGTCATTAAAGTGCTCCATGACGCTCATCATCACAATTATCTACGGTCTTCTCATCACAATGCTCCACGGTCTTTCCATCACAATGCTCCATGCCCTGGTCATCACAATGCTCCATGTACTTTGTCATCACAATTCTCCTCCTCCTTGTCATCACAGTGCTCCATGACAATTCTCATCACAATGTTACATGCTCTTGTCTTCACAATTCTCCATGCACTTGTCATCACAATGCTCCATGGCCCCTGTCATAGCAAGCTCCATGCGCTTTTCATCACAATGCATCACGACTTGTCATCAAAATTCTCAGTGGCCCTGGTCATCACAATACTCCATGCCCTTGTCATCACAATGCTCCAAGCACTTGTCATCACATTTCTCCATTAACTTTGTCATCACAATCCTCCATGATAATCGGCATCACGATGCTCCATGACCCCTGTCATCACAATGCTCCGTGACTCCAGTCATTACAATGCTTCATGACCTATTTCATCACAATGGTCCATGCCCTCGTAATCACAAGGCTCTGTGACCTTTGTCACCACAATGCTCCATGAACATTTCATCACAATGCTCCATGACCCTTGTCATCACAATGCTCCATGACGCTTGTCATCACAATGTTCGATGCCCTTCTCATCACAATGCTCCACCCCCTTGTCATTACAATACTCCATGACCCATGTATCACAGTGTTCCGTGCCCTTGTCATCACAATGCTCCATGCCCAGTCTCATCACAACAATCCATGAATCTTTTCAGACCAATGCTCCATGCCCTTGTCATCACAATGCTCCATTACCCCTGTCATAACAATGCTCCATGACACCTGCCATTGCAAAGTTCCACAGCCTTTTCATCATGGGGCTCCATGACCCTTGTCATCACAATGCTCCAAGACACCTGTAATCACAATGCTCCATGCCCTTGTCACACAAACCTCCATGACGCATGTCATCAGAATGCTCCATGGCCTTCTCATCAGAATGCTGCATGCCCTTGTCATCACAAGGCTCCATGACCCTTGTCATCACAATGCTCCAAGACCCCTGTAATCACAATGATCCATGCCCCTTGTCATTAAAGTGCTCCATAATGCTCGTCATCACAATTATCCATGATCTTCTCTTCACAATGTTCCACGGTCTTTCCATCACAATGCTCCATATCCTGGTCATCACAATGCTCCATGTCCTTTGTCATCACAATTCTCCACGTCCTTGTCATCACAATGCTCCATGACACTTCTCATCACAATGTTACATGCTCTTGTCATCACAATTATCCATGCACTTGTCATCACAATGCTCCATGACCCCTGTCATTGCAAGCACCATGCACTTGTCATCACAATATTTCACGACATTGTCATCAAAATTCTCAATGGCCCTTGCCATCACAATGCTCCATGGACCTTGTCATCACAATGCTACATGACCCTTGTCATCAAAATGCTCCATGACCTTTGTCATCACAATCCTCCATGACACTTGACATCACAATGCTCCATGCCATTGTCATCACAATGGACCATGACATATGTCATCACAATGCTCCCTGACACCTGTCTTCACAATACTCTATGACCTTGTCATCACAATGCTCCATGCCCTTGTCATCAGAATGCGCCATGCCCACTGTCATCACAACAATCCATGAAACTTGTAAGACCAATGCTCTATGCCCTTGTCATCACAATGCTCCATGACTCCAGTCATCACAATGCTTCATGACATTTGTCATCACAATGCTCCATGAACCCTCTCATCCCATTGCTCCATGCCCTTGTCATCACAAAGTTGCATGACGCTTGTCATCACAATGTTCGATGCCCTTCTCATCACAATGCTCCACGCCCTTTTCATTACAATCCTCCATGACCCATGTATCACAGTGTTCCGTGCCCTTGTCATCACAATGCTCCATGCGCACTCTCATCACAAAAATCCACAAAACTTTTCAGACCAATGCTCCATGCCTTTGCCATCACTATGCTCCATTACCCCTGTCATCACAATGCTCCATGACACCTGCCATTGCAGTGTTCCACAGCCTTTTCATCACGTGCCTTCATGACCCTTGTCATCATGATGCTCCATGACCCCATTAATCACAATGCACCATGCCCTGGTTACACAATTCTCAATGACACACTTCATCAGAATGCTCCATGCCCTTGTCATCACAGGGCTCCATGACCCTTGTGATCACAAAGCCCCAAGAACCCTGTAATCACCATGATACATGCCTCTTGTCATTAAAGTAATCCATAATGCTCGTCATCACAATTATCCATGGTCTTCTCTTCAAAATGCTCCACGGTCTTTCCATCAAAATGCTCCATGCCTTGGTCATCACAATGCTCCATGTCCCTTGTCCTCACAATTCTCCACGTCCTTGTCATCACAATGCTCCATGACACTTCTCTTCACAATGTTACATGCTCTTGTCATCACAATTCTCCATGCACTTGTCATCGCAATGCTCCATGACCCCTGTCATAGCAAGGTCCATGCACTTGTCATCACAATGCTTGACGACCTTGTCATCAAAATTCTCAATGGCCCTTGTCATCATAATGCTCCATGCCCTTGTCATCACAATGCTCCATGACCCATGTCATCACAATGCTCCAAGACCTTCTCATCAAATTTCTCCATGCCGTTGTCAGGACAATGCTCCATGACCCTTGCCATCACAATGCTCCATGACCATTGTCATCACAATGCACCATGCCCACTGTCATCACAATAATCCACGAAACTTGTCAGACCAATGCTCCATGCCCCTTTAATCACAATGCTCCATGCCGATTTCATCACAACTCTCCATGACCCCTGTCATCACAATGCTCCGTGACTCCAGTCATCACAATGCTTCATGACCTTTGTCATCACAATGGTCCATGAACTTTTCATCACAATGCTCTGTGACCCCTGTCATCACAATGCTCCATGCGCTTGTCACCACAATGCTCCACGACCCATGTCATCAAAATGCGCCTTGCGTTTGTCATCACAATGCTCCACAACCTTGTCATCACAATGCTCCATAAACCTTGTCATCACGATGATCCATTCACTTCTCATCAAAATGCAATCTCACAACTGATGTCAAAACGTTCCATCACTAGTCATCAAAATACTCCCTCGCCCCTGTCATCACAATGTTCCATGACCCCGTCATCACAATGCTACATGCCCTTATCATCACAATACTCCACGATCCCTGACTTCACAATGTTCAATAACCCCTGTTATCAAAATGCTCCATGACCCTTTTCATCACAATGCTCCATGATCCCTGACATCATAATGTTCCATAAACACTGTCATCAAAATGTTCCATGACAGTTTTCATCAATTTGCTCCATGATCCTGTTATCACAATGCTCCCTTCCCTTCTCATCACAATGCACCACGCCCTTGTCAACAAAATGCTCCATGACGTTTGTCATCACAAAGCTCCATGACCATTGGCATCACAATGCTCCATGCCATTGTCATCACAATGCTCCATGACACCTGCCACTGCAATGTTCCACAGCCTTTTCATCACGTGGCTCCATGCCCCTTTTCATCTCAATGCTTCATGAACCCTGTCATCACAATGCACCATGCCCATCATCATAATGCTTCACGTTATTGTCATCACAATGAAATAAAAATGCTCCATGACCTCTGTCATTACAATGTTACAAACCCTTGTGATCACAATGTTCCATAACACTTGTCATCACAATGCCCCATGATGCTCATCATCACAATTAACCATGGGCTTCTCATCACAAGGCTCAATGACCTTTGTCATCACAAAGCTCAACACACTTGTCATCACAATGCTCCCTGACACTTGTCGTCAGCATGCAACTTGAACCCTGTCATGAAAAGGCTCCATGCCTTTTTCATCACAATGATCCATGCCCTTTTTTTTTTTTTTTTTTTTTTGGCGGTATGCGGGCCTCTCACTGTTGTGGCCTCTCCCGTTGCGGAGCACAGGCTCCGGACGCGCAGGCCCAGCGGCCATGGCTCACGGGCCCAGCCGCTCCGCGGCATATGGGATCCTCCCAGACCGGGGCACGAACCCGCATCCCCTGCATCGGCAGGCGGACTCTCAACCACTGCGCCACCAGGGAGGCCCTGATCCATGCCCTTTTCATCACAATGCTCCATGACACCTCTCATCACAATGCTCCATGCCCCTTGTCATTAAAGTGCTCCATGACGCTCATCATCACAATTATCTACGGTCTTCTCATCACAATGCTCCACGGTCTTTCCATCACAATGCTCCATGCCCTGGTCATCACAATGCTCCATGTACTTTGTCATCACAATTCTCCTCCTCCTTGTCATCACAATGCTCCATGACAATTCTCATCACAATGTTACATGCTCTTGTCATCACAATTCTCCATGCACTTGTCATCGCAATGCTCCATGATCCCTGTCATAGCAAGCTCCATTCGCTTGTCATCACAATGCTTGACGACCTTGTCATCAAAATTCTCAATGGCCCTTGTCATCACAATGCTCCATGCCCTTGTCATCACAATGCTCCATGACCCATGTCATCACAATGCTCCAAGACCTTCTCATCAAATTTCTCCATGCCGTTGTCAGGACAATGCTCCATGACCCTTGTCATCACAATGCTCCATGTCCTTGTCATCAAAATGTGCCATGTGCAATATCATTGCAATAATCAATGAAACTTGTCAGACCAATGCTCCATTCCCCTGTCATCACAATGCTCTTTGCCCTTGTAAAAAATGCTCCATGACCCCTGTAAACGCAATGCTCCATGATTCCACTCATCACAATGCTTCATGAAATTTGTCATTAGAATAGTCCATGCTCTCGTCACCCAAGGCTCTGTGACACTTGCCATCACAATGCTCCATGCCTTTGTCAGCACAATGCTCCATGACCCTTGTCATCACAATGCTCCATGCACTTGTCAGCACAATGCTCCATGACCCATGTCATCACAATGTACCATGCGATTGTCATCACAATGCTCCACAACATTGTCACCACAATGCTCTATAAAACTTGTCCTCAAAATGCTCCATGCACTTCCCATCAAAATGCTCTCTCACCACTGATATCACAATGTTCCATCACTAGTCATCACAATACTCCCTCACCCCTGTCATCACAATGTTCCATGACCCATGTAATCACAATGCTACATGACCTTATCATCACAATGCTCCATGACCCCTGACATCACAAAGTTCCATAAGACCTGTCATCAAAATGCTCCATGACCCTTTTCATCACAATGCTCCATGATCCCTGACATCACAATGTTCCATAACCCCTGTCATCAAAATATTCCATGACACTTTTCATCAAATTGCTCCATGCCCCTGTCATCACAATGTTCCTTGCCCTTGTCATCACAATGCTCCATGACCCCAGTCATCGCAATGCTCCATGATTCCACTCATCACAATGCACAATGCCATTGTCATCACAAAGCTTCATGAACACTCACGTCATGCTCCATGCCCTTTTCATCACAAAGCTCCATGACGCTTCTCATCACAATGCTCGATGCACATCTCATCAAAATGCTCCAAGCCCTTGTCATTACAATCCACCATGAACCATGTATCACAGTGTTCCGTGCCCTTGTCACCACAATACTCCATGCCGACTCTCATCCCAATAATCCATGAAACTTTTCACACCAATGTTCCATGCACTTGTCCTCACAGTGCTCCATTACCCCTGTCATAACAATGCTCCATTACCCCTGCCATCAAAATATTCCAAGGCCTTGTCATCACAAGGCTCCATGACCCTTGTCATCACAATGCTCCATGCAGTTTTCATCACAAAGCTCCATGACGCATGTCATCAGAATGCTCCATGGCCTTCTCAACACAATGCTCCGTGCCCTTGTCATCACAATGCCCCAAGACCACTGTAATCACAAAGCTCCATGCCCCTTTTCATCTCAATGTTCCATGAACCCTGTCATCAAAATGCACCATGCCCATCATCATAATGCTTCATGCTATTCTCATCACAATGAAATCAAAATGCTCCATGACCTCTGTCATCACAATGCTCCAAACCCTTGTGATCACAATGTTCCATAACACTTGTCATCACAACGCTCCATTAGGCCTGTCATCAGAATAATCCATGCCCTTGTCATCACAATGCTCCATGCCCTTTTTCATCACAATAATCAATACACATGTCATCACAATGCTCCCTGATACATGTCGTCAGAATGCTCCTTGAATCCTGTCATGAAAAGGCTCCTTGCCCTTTTCATCACAATGCTTCTTGCCCTTTTCACCACAATGCTCCATGCCATTGTCATCACAAATCTCTACGAGCTCGTCATCAGAATGCTCCATGAGCTTGTTATCACCAATACTCCATTCCCATTGTCATCACAATCCTCCAAGGACTTTGGGATCACTTTGCTTCATGCCCTTGTCATCACAATGCTCCATTCTCCATGAAATCAAAATGATCCATGACTTCTGTCATCACAATGCTCCAAACCCTGTGATCACAATGTTCCATAACACTTGTCATCACAATGCTCCATGATGTCTATCATCAAAATAATCCATGAACTTGTCATCAAAATGCTCCATGACCTTTGTCATCACAATGCTCAATACATTGTCATCACAATGCTCTCGGACACTTGTCATCAGAATGCTCCTTGAACACTGTCATGAAAAGGCTCCATGCCTTTTTCATCACAATGCTCCATGCCATTGTCATCACAATACTCCCAAGCTTGTCATCGGAATGTTCCATGACACTTGTCATCACAATGCTCCATGACCCATGTCATGACAATGCTCCATGACACCTGTCATCACAATGCTCCATGCCCCTTGTCATTACAGTGCTCCATGACGCTCGTCATCACAATTATCCGGGGTCTTCTCATCACAGTGCTCCACGGTCTTGCCATCACTACGCTCCATGCACTGGTCATCACAATGCGCCATGTCCCTTTACATCACAATTCTCCACGTCCCTGTCATCACAATGCTCCAAGACACTTCTCATCAAAATGTTACATGCTCTTGTCCTCACAATTCTCCATGCACTTGTCATCGCAATGCTCCATGACCCTGTCATAGAAAGCTCCATGTGCATGTCATCACAATGCTTCAAGAACTTGTCATCAAAATTCTCAATGGACCTTTTCATCGCAATGCTCCATGCCCTTGTCATCACAATGCTCCCTGACCCTTTTCATCACAATGCTCCAGGCCCTTGTCATCACAATGCTCCATTACCTTTGCCATCACAATCATCCATGACCTTGTCATAACAATGCTCCATGCCCTTGTCATCAAAATTCGCCATGCCCAATGTCATTGCAATAATCCATGAAACTTGTCAGACCAATGCTCCATGCCCATGTCAACACAATGCTCCTTGCCCTTGTCATCCCAATGCTCCTTGACCCCTGTCATCGCAATGCTCCATGATTCCACTCATCACAATACTTCATGAAATTTATCATCACAATGGTCCATGCGCTTGTCAGCAAAATGCTCCATGACCCATGTCATCACAATGTACCATGCGCTTGTCATCAAAATGCTCCACAACATTGTCATCACAATGCTCCATAAAGCTTGTCCTCACAATGCTCCATGCACTTCCCATCAAAGTGCTATCTCACCACTGATATCACAATGTTCCATCACTAGTCATCATAATACTCCCTCACCCCTGTCATCACAATGTTCCATGACCCCAGTCATCACAGTGCTCCATGGCCCCTGACATCATAATGTTCCATAACACCTATCATCTAAATGCTCCATGACCCTTTTCATCACAATGCTCCATGACCCCTGACATCACAATGTTCCATAACCCCTGTCATCAAAATGTTCCATGACACTTTTCATCAAATTGCTCCATGCCCCTGTCATCACAATGTTCCTTGCCCTTGTCATCACAATGCTCCATGACCCCTGTCATCGCAATGCTCCATGATTCCACTCATCACAATACTCCATGCCATTGTCATCACAATGCTCCATGAACACTCACGCACTGCTCCATGCCCTTTTCATCACAAAGCTCCATGACGCTTCTCATCACAATGCTCGATGCCCTTCTCATCACAATGCTCCATGCCCTTGTCATTACAATCCACCATGAACCATGTATCACAGTGTTCCATGCCCTTGTCACCACAATGCTCCATTCCCACTCTCATCCCAATAATCCATGAAACTTTTCACACCAATGCTCCATGCACTTGTCCTCACAATGCTCCATTACCACTGCCATCACAATGTTCCAAGGCCTTGTCATCACATGGCTCCATGACCCTTGCCATCACAATGCTCCATGCCGTTTTCATCACAAAGCTCCATGACGCATGTCATCAGAATGCCCCATGGTCTTCTCAACACAATGCTCCATGCCCTTGTCATCGCAATGCCCCAAGACCCCTGTAATCACAATGCTCCATGCCCCTTTGCATCTCAATGCTCCATGAACCCTGTCATCATAATGCACCATGCCCATCATCATAATGCTTCATGCTATTGTCATCACAATGAAATGAAAATGCTCCATGACCTCTGTCATCACAAGGCTCCAAACCCTTGTGATCACAATGTTCTATAACACTTGTTATCACAATGCCCCATGAGGCTCATCATCACAATTATCCATGGTCTTCTCATCACAATGCTCCAAGCCCTTGTCATCACATTGCTCCATTATCTTTGTCATCACAATCCTCCATGATACTTGACATCACAAGGCTCCATGCCATTGTCATCACAATGGACCATGTCATATGTCATCACAATTCTCCCTGACACCTGTCTTCACAATACTCCATGACCTTGTCATCACAATTCTCCATTCCCTTGTCATCACAATGCACCATGCCCACTGTCTCCACAAGAATACATGAAACTTGTCAGACAATTGCTCCAAGACGCTGTCATAACAATTCTCCATGCACTTGTCATCACAATTCTCCATGACCCCTGTCATCACAATGCTCCATGACCTCTGACATCACAATGTTCCATAAGCCCTGTCATCAAAATGATCCATGACCCTTTTCATCAAATTGCTCCAAGACCATGTCATCACAATGCACCCTGCTCTTCTCATCACAATGCATCACGCCCTTGTCATCA
>NW_028294543.1:0-69000 GCF_964341445.2 Mesoplodon mirus
GGGCGGGGGCTGCTGCCCAAGCACCTTGACCTCGAGTACTGAATAGCAGGACCCACAGAGCCAGCAGGAGTGCCTGCCGGTGCCGCCCAAGACAGAGCCCACTGCCCCCCGGACCCAAGGGGATGTCGTGTGCAGTCGGTCAGCTGCTCCTCCCTGTGCTCACCTGAGAGGCTTGTCCTCGTCCAGTGAAGTAGCTGCAGTTGCCTTTCAGGGCAAAGGCTGTGCCACCTGCCCATAGTGAAGGTCCACTAGGAAGTGCTCTGATCCGGTCTCAGGCTCCTCGTCTGTCAAGTGGGTCCTGGGCTGAGGCCCCTTCTCCCTCCCGGTGCTCTGGGTGGTGGGTACTCAGGTCAGGGTGGCCTCTCTGCAGGAGGAGGAGGTGTGGGAGCAGTGCTGTGGGCCTGGCAGCCTGAGGCAGCTCACTCCAGGTGCCTTGCTGACCAGGCCACTCCCTGCTTCTTCTGCAGAAAACAAGGTTCCCTCTATGATTATCTCCTTGACCGATGGAACCCTGGAGGAAGCGCCGTTTGAAATGACTAAGGAAGAAGTAAGTCCAGACCATCATTACCAGCTTTGTGCTCCGCCTGTTTTGTGAATTGTACTCAACGCTTTTTTCCTCTTAGGCTGACAGGGCTCGGAAAATGGGAGCAACAGTATACTGTGTGGGTGTAAAAGACTATCAGAGAGACCAGGTAATTCAGAACAGCTAACCGGTGCCACTCTTGAGCCCTGTTGGGGAAATCTCTCAAAGGCAGCTGTCCCAGGGTCTCCGAGAGGACGGCCCTCTACCCACCCCAAGTGTCTGGACACCAGGCAGCCACTGCAGATGAATATCAAGTGTTGGGTAAATCTACCCACCATAGGTGTGGATGGAGGAGCTTTCCACTCCCTAAGGGTGGGCTGCTAGCAGATGCCAGCATGTGGCCTTGGAATCCAGCATGGCAGGCGACAAGAGCCTGTCTCCTGGGATGGGACCTGCCGCGTCCTCAACCCCTGACTGTGTGCCAACCATCTCTTCTCTGCTGTAGTTATTGGAAATTGCAGACAGCCCACATCACGTCTTTGGAGTGGACCAAGGCTTCAAGGCTCTTAAATACATCATTGAGCCAGTGAGTGAGGGCTGGACGTGAAAAGTGGGAAGGGGTAGCTTCTTGCCAAGCCCCCGCTTTCAAGCCCCTGCCCCTCATCTCCCTCTTCTAGCTCGGAACTAAGTCCTGTATTGAAATGACAGCTGTGGAGCCTTCCAGTGTCTGTACAGGAGGTAAGAGCTGGAGTGCTGTTTTAAACACAGGGGTGTGTGTTTGTGTGAGTTGTGAACGTGCCCAGTGTGCGTTGTGGGTGTGCTGTGAGCACATGATTTCACTATGTGTGGGGTGTGCGTGTAGTGTGTATGGTGTGTGTGAGTGTGGTGTCTGAGTGTGAGGGGTCATTGTATGGAAATTGTGGGCATAGGACTACATCGGGCATAGAAGGGAATGTTTATGTGAGGTGTGTATGCCAAGTGTTGGGGGTGCGTGTGTGTGTATTTGTATATTTACTTCTTTCTTCCAGTGTTACTGAGATGTGATTGACATACAGTTCTGTATAAGTTTGATGTATGCCATAAAATGACACAAAAATATTGCAAAATGATAAGTTTAGTGTACATATTTTTTAAACTCAAAACCAAAAGTTTAATTAAGTAAGAAGAAAAACTATTTTAAAAAACCTCAACAAATCACTAGCAAATAGAATCCAACAACATAAAAAAAGGACAATACATCAAGAATAATTAGGACTCACCTCTGAAATGCAAGCCTGATTCAGTGTATGAAATATCAATGTGATTTTCTTATGAGCAAAATGGGGAAGAAAAATATGATTATTTCAGTGGATGAAGAAAAGAATTGGACATAGTTCACGGTCAGCATCATACTAGCAACCCAGACTGACAAAGGCAACCAACAAATACTCATAGCTATCACTACACCCAGTGGTTCAATGGGGTCGACCTCTCCCTGAGATCTGGAACTTGACAAGGTTGCTTTCTCTCCCCTGGGAGGGTCCCTGCATCGGTGTGGGGAGGATCCTGTGCAGTTGCTTTTCTGGAAGAAGCCCTCTCTCTCAGTGAGCTCTGTGTGTGCCGGCTCGTGAGTCCACATCACTGGGATTTGTGGAGCTGAGGTGGGTGGATAAGCTCACGCTCCCACTGGTAACAGCACACAGCTGGATGCAGCTGGACGCAGACCCAGGAAGCTGGGCCTGGCCGCCGTGCTCTGAACTGCAAGGCTACAGCACAGTAGGCCATGGGGTCAGACACAGCAATGTTCATATCCGAGCTCTGCTGCCCCCAGACACGAAACCAGGGCTTCTCTGGTGTCACGTGCCAGCCGTGCAGTAGCCTGACAGCTTCAATTCTCTGATTATGTCCCTGGGACATACACAGGCCTGTCAAACCATAGAGGAAGATGCCCATTGTCATTCATGCCCTGTGGCGGCCCAGCTGAGGTGACAGGTGCCCACGGCACAACCTCTGCAGGCGTGGCCCAGCACTGCTGCTCTGACCTTGACAACTGATGTCATCTTGTCAAAAGCTGCCACCCAGCATGACTGTCACTTGGAGGGAAAGCTCAAGGCAGGAACCTGGACCCCAAATAAAGTAGAAGAAGCTGTTCATCAGGCTATCGTTCTGAATAAGTCGACCAGGTGTGAGGAAGCCGGGAGTGGGGAGCATAAGGCACGTGGCCTCTTCAGGCTCTCGGCCTCCCTCCAGGACTAGGCAGAGGCCTCTGCTGGCCTCCCTGCCTCCAGGCCTGTGCTCCAGCCCATCCTCTGCACAGGGCCTGAGGGGCAGAGAAGGCCACTTCCCTACCCCAGCCTGACCATGGAGGCTGAGGCCCCCAAGCCAGACAACCAGACCCTCCAAGCTCCAGCCTCTGCTCTATGCTCACCTGCTGCAGAGGCTGGGGGCTGGGGGGACTGGGCTCCCTGAAAAACCTTCCTCAGCTTTACAGGGTCCAGCCCACCATCCTTTTAGTTCTTATTCTCAGGGCATCTCAATTCCAAAGCCTTTCCTACTCAACTGGTCCCTCTGGCTTCTCAAAGCCCTTGCTCTATTCCTGTCTCTTGTCAGGCACTTGTCACCCAGTATGAACCATGACTTCTGCTTGGCTGTGTCCACAGCTTTGTTTTTTTATTTTTATCATTCAATTCATTGTTTTTATTCCAGTTTTTTAGTACGGAAGATTTCAAACCTATAGCAAAGTGGAAATGAACGTACAATGGATACCCCTCTCTCCACTACCTGGATCTGCAATTAATACCTGACCGTATTTCCTTTATCATTTATTTATCTAACTCCTCTCTCTTTCTTGACTCTCTGTTTTCATCAGTTCATCTTATTTCTTTCTTTTTTTTTTTTTTTTTGGTTGCATTGGGTCTCCATTGCTGTGGGATTTCTCTAGCTGTGGCGAGCAGGGGCCACTCCTTGTTGCGGTGCGCGGGCTTCTCATTGCCATGGCTTCTCTCGTTGCGGAGCACGGGCTTTAGGCTCACAAGCTCAGTAGTTTTGGCATGTGGGCTCAGTAGTTGTGGCTTGCGGGCTCTAGAGCTCAGGCTCAGTAGTTGTGGTGCACGGGCTTAGTTGCTCCACGGCACGTGGGATCTTCCCGGACTAGGGTTCGAACCCTTGTCTCCTGCATTAGCAGGCGGATTCCTAACCACTGCACCACCAGGGAAGTCCCCATCTTATATCTTGATGCATTTCAAACTAACTTACAGTCATCAGGCTACTGCACCACATTTCTTTATGTGGGAAACAATATTTGTTAAGATTTCTCTTTTTGAAATGCAACAAACAAGTTTATCATTTGACGAGTTCTGACAAATGCACACACCTGTGTAATCCCCAACCCTATGAGGACTCAGAACATTACATTTGCCCCCAGAAAGTCCCCTCAGCTCCCTTCCCAGGCAATCCCTGCCCCACCGCCTGGAGGCAGCTATTCCCTGATTTCTTCCTCCACAGGCCTCTTTGCTGCTTTAGAACCTCTCCTCAGGGACTCACAGGGGATGAGCGCGGGGCCTGGCCTGGGACCCTCGGCACCGTGGTTTGGGGATTCATCCCTCCTGTGTGTTGCTGGGTTGGCCCGGGGTTTGGACCCCAGAGGCAGGCTGGAGGCGGCACCTGGTCACTCCTTTTCCTGTATGTGACTGGGCCAGAGTGAGTGTCTGCAGGAAGCCCAGCAGGTGGGGCCCAGCAGTGTGGCCATAGGAGGACACAGTGCAGAGCAGGGCTTCCCTCTGAGGTCCGGCATCCAGCTCTGCGTCATGGCCAGAGGCCCTCTGGGGGTGTGGGGGGGGGCAGGCTGTGCGGGGCAGGAGGACCCGTGGGATGAAGGCAGGACACGCTGCGCAGACGGGGACACTCCTGCAACCAGCCTGGGTCCAGGCTGTCCCCCAGCGTGATAAGGTCCCCCCTTGTCCCATCCTACTCTCTCCAGAGAGAACAACCACAAAGAGTTCAGCTTTTATATGTAAAGACCTACCTCAGGATACTTTACAAGGATATTTTTACATCAATGGGATCATGCAGTACATAGTACTTTCCAGCCATCTACATAGTATTCCATTGCATGGATGGAACAATTTATTTCATGGGCCTCCCTTGATCAATATTCAGATTGTTCCTAATAGGTCGATACTAGAAGTCATACTGTAGGACCGTCCTGATGCTTACCTCTGCGAGCTTGGGAAAGGAATTCCCTGGGGTCAAGACCAGAAGTAGACCTGCTGCTTTAAGGGGAACCCAGGTCACAGTTGGTCAGTGTCCAGTTTCTCTCAAAGTGACAGTCCCAAGCAGCATGTGGTGCTCCCAGACCTGCCCGCCCCATGTCAGGTCATGTCCACCTGTGCATCTGTGTCAGTCTCAGGCAGGCTAGATGCCCTTTTCATGCCCAGCTCCACCAGCCTTCTCAGGGAGACGCCTGACTTTCCAGCTCCTCTCTCTGGAGCCTGCGGCTGTCCTGGTGTACAACTTTTCTTCCAGAGAGAAAGCTCTGGATCCATCTCCCTTCCCGGGACTGTTCGTCTGTCTGCTGCCTGAGAGCTGATGGGCAGTGGACTGTACGTGGGACATGCAGCCCTGCAAGCCTATTATAGACCTTCCTGTGACTTCCTTTTCTTCCTGTGGTGGATACTGTTGGAGGAATTGGAGTTCAGGGGGAGGGTTTTGGGAAGCAAAAGGAGCAGCTTTCTGGACAAAGCAAAAATCCTTGACCTGGAAGTCTCTTTTGCTGAAATATTGAAACCATCACCCTGCCTTCCACTTTGGAGACTTGCCGGAGTTCAGAAGCCCCCCTTTGGGAGCGGCACTGCCTGGGGCACAGGGGGCTCTGCTGTAGAGGTGAAGCAGCACCCGAGCGGGGCTGAAGGCAGCAGGAGACACAAGGAGGAAGGAGGGTGTCCAGGCGGAGGGCAGCGTGTGCTGCTCCTGAGGATGCGGCACGGGCTGTGCGCTGGGCTATCAGACGGCCCTGCCCTCGGCTGCCGCCCTCCCTCCTGTCAGCTACGTGGAAGAGGAAGCTGGGTCCAACCTTCACCATGAGGCCGGGACTGCCAGGTCCGCTATGGGAGCTTTCTGCTTCCAAAAGCCTATCAAAACATATTAGCAGGCCAGCTTCTGCCTACAGCCCAAGAATCTAATTGCCTCAAAGCAGAGAATTTGCAAACTTAGCCTTGATCTGATGGGAACTGCATGAAGAATTGAAGCAGGTGGAATAAGGACTGCCAGGTCCAAGGTTGTGCTGGCATTTCTGAGGCATGTCCCTCAGAGTTAACTGACCTCAAGTAATTAATTGACCTTGACCAGGAGACAGAGTTGGACCTTGGGCTAGCAGTAGGAAGACCTGCCTTTATCCTGGCCAGCTCCAAGGGCCAGGCCCACTAGCTGCCCTCTCTGGATCCCCTAGTATTTGTTTCCGTTGTCAGTAAGCACCAGTGGGGACCCAGAAGCCTGGGGAGCCCCTATAGCCCAGAACTGCCTATCAGTGTCTCCCACTCTGACAGAAGGAGGTGCTTGGCGAACCTCTGTGGTGGGCGTGGGGGGCTGTGTGAGGCCCGTGGAGGGGCAGGAAGAGGGCAGGGCAGAGCACGCACTGCAGACTTCAGACCCACAGCTGAGACAGGACGTCGCCTGCCATGGGGGATTCTCCGGGGCAGGGTCCTCGCCTCCTCCGTGCCTCACCCATGTCCTGGCCTTGCTCCTGGGGTCTCCAGCCTGCCATAGGCAGAGAGAGAGACACGGAGGAGGAGCAGACCCCCTAGTGTCAGAAAGCCCCACAGACACCCAGCCTTGTGTGCTCAGCTCAGACAAGGGTCAGGACTGTCTTCAGCCTGTGTTGTCTGGGTTCCTGGCATTTGCGTAAGAGAGGGCCTGCTGGAGAGCACTGCCTGCGCCTTTCAGGGAAGCCCTTGGCTTCAGAGTCGGAAACCTATGGCTGGGTTTGCCCCTGTGGAGGGTATGAGACTGGGTGCCTTTAATGAGTTGGATGGGTCAGGGGCAGTGGTGAGAAGCCCCCGAGTGCTCAAGACCCAGCCATCTCAGTTGTACCCTTTGTGATACCCGGTGAGGCCCAGTGTGCACACAGATATTGGTTCAGACACGTATGCTTCCTCATCAGAGTCCCTGGTAATTCAATTATGGAGTGGCCTGTCATAACTGCAAGATCAGAGGGAAGACAGCACGCAGCCCCTCCTAATACAGACCTTTGGGTGTTGCCCTTGCAGATGAAAATGAATTGATGATTTCTGGAAGAGGATTTAATAATGCAAAGAAGAAGGATGAAGTTATTTGTAGATTCAAGTTCAGTGACAAGCGGTTGTTTGGTAAGTAACCCCCTTGGTGCCGCCAAGTGACACGCTTCCCACACCACACTGCGTTCCCTGAGCCGGCTAGGCCGTCGAAGCCCGGGCTCACCACTCACTGTGGACACTGTGAAGACAGAGGCAGTATGGACAATGGAAGGAGGGACCTGTCTGGGAAGCCTGGCCACTGCTCCCTTCATCTCAGGCCAGGCAGTGATCAGTCTCCAGCACATCAAGAGCGTCTTGGGTCGGGGAGTGCACCTCTCAAGGCTGGGTTGGTGTTGCTGGGTCTGTCCTCACTGCTACACTCCCCCCACACTTTCCTCGGCCCTCACTTCCCTTGAGAGACAAGGACTTGAATCTCACGAGTCCGCTGGTGGGAAGTGGAGGCGGCCCCAGGGCCCTGAGTCTGGGCCAGGTGCACTGAGCTCTCCCAGGACCGTGTGGTCACCTGGGATTGAGAGAGGATGCCAACTGCCAGGCCTGAGCCCCGGAATCCTGGCTCTGGCCCACATTTCATGTGTGATCTTGACCTAATGAGTGTTCTGCTCTCAGCCTCTATTATCTGTACTGGGAAATGGGGCCAGTATGGTAGGTGTACTAACTAAGCCCTATCACATATGTAAAGCTACTGTTTGGAAATAGGCACCAGGTGTCCCTCCAGGAAGGGTGAGAGGCCTGAGGAAGCACACAGTTGGGGCAGCAGATGTGTCCTCAGTGCTGAGGTGGGCCTGATCTCCCACAAAGAGCGCCTGGGGACAGTGGGACTTTCTCTTCCTTCTCAACCCTCCCCTGATGCATTGACTTAATATGATTATATTATGTTCAGTGACACTCTTCATTCCAGGGCCATCTGGTAAACCCAGAGCAAATCCTCTGCCCCAGCACAGTTCTGGGCCATCACTGCTCCTTCCACGGGTGCATAGAATGCGCAGGGCTCTGCCATTGCCACACTCTCACACCACATAGTGTGTAGATGGCCTCAGGGAGTTAGATATCTCTTGGTTTCTACTTCAGAAGTGATTAGGACTGAGTAACACATTGATGTGGAGACCTAATGTTTATTGAGCACCTACTACATCTGCTAATGTGCTAAGTGCCTTCCATGCACTATCCCAGCTAATTCTCAAAAGAAACCTATTGTTATTCCTTTGTGTAGATCTGAAACCAGAGTCAGAGTCAATTCAAGAGCTTGCCCAAGGTCACAAGCTGGTTCAGAAAGAGCTGGAAAGTAGGCATAGGTGATGTGATTGCCCAGTCTGGGCCTTTGACCTCACTGAGATGACAGTTCTTGAGGAAGGTGGGACTCAACCTATCCTCCAGGAAATGTGTTCAGATGTTCCCCTGTGGTCCATGGCTATATTGCTTTCCCACTCTAGATATCACGAGTGTTTCTCTCTGAGTTGGACCAGCACCAGGATCTCACACGGGAGAGCTCATCCCACAGTCCTGGGCTCCTCTGCTGACCGCCTCACTGCACGTAGTCAAGGCTGACCAGGAGTGGCCGTACAGGGCTGTTTATCGCCAGGAGCCCTGATGCGCTGATGAGGATTGATTTGGTTCTTTTTAATTACATTTTCCTCTGATTAAAACATATGGCAAAACAGTTTAGAAAACATAGAGAAGCATAAAGAAGAAATATTTTGATCAAGGTTTCTATACGTTTTGTCTGTTGCTAGTATGTAAAGTTTTCTTATTCTAAGACAAAGCTTTTTAAATGTGGCAAGTGAAGTATTTAGTTAATCCGTTAATATTGGAAACTACTTTCCAGTCACCCATGCTTTTCTGGGCCCTTAGTATGTGGGGTGCCTGCCGTCACCTCCCTCTCCCTGTTCTGGATTGTGAACAGCCTATGGAAAGTAAGTTGCTCCCCTTTGGAATTTTTTTCACACTAATCCCAACCATCCTATCCTTCAGATGCAGATCCTTTCCCCTAACCATACTCGGCGATTAGTTTTCATTTTCAGTGCCAACAAAGGACTAACACCGTCCGAAGTTCACAGCTAATCTGACAGTTGAGTTAGATCCAAAAACCCTTCCATGGAAATGAACCATTCTGTAGGGAATAGCCCTGACCTGCGGCAAAAAAGAGAAAAGCAATAAAAATTATTAGACATTGTTGATTATAACAATGCTACACGGTAGGAAGCAGGAAGTACAAAAAAGTAAAGAATAAGACGTTAGCCCGATTCCAAATCCACAGATAAGTGCCGGTAACATCTCAAATACAGCTGGTAAACCCCAGTTTTCCTGAATGATAGCAGAAAAACTGAAGTGGAATTGAGGAAAGTATTAAGCGTCACGCAGAGCCTTCTTCATGAGACATATTAGTTCCCCCCAAAAGACCCCTAAGTTAAAAGGAGGCTCTAAAAACACTAACAGATTAGGAATGTAAGAGGAAAATCTTTCGTTTGATTATGATCTGTGTGCTTTTGAAGTTTAAGTGTCCAGGTAGTGACACCTAGACTCCAGTCTTGTAAAAATGAGAGAATATTTCTAAACAGACGACAAGCCTATTTTTGAATAAATTTAAAAGAAGAACATTTAAAGCTATCTCCACTTTCAGGGAGACGCTCCGGAACATGTCCCTAGAGGTGTGGCCCTGGGCATGGCCCCTCCTGTAGAACTTCGTCCCTAACCTCTGCTCACGGCCCTGTAGGTGCAAGTCTAGGAGAGAACCTGCTTTCATCCTACACAGCAAAAATGTGCAGGCCAGCATCTGTCCACACAGGGCAGCAGGTGCAGAGCTGTGGTTCCAGACCCCAGGAAGTGGTGACCTAGCTCCTAGGGCCTTGGGAAGCCTGTGTCATGAGAAAGGCCAGTGAAAGGACTCTCCTCCCGATGTCAGAACTGCTGCAGCCCTCTGGGACCATTGATTCTAACTTTCACAGGGGAAGTCTGGGACCGGGGGAAGTTTGAGCAGGGCGGGGAGAAAGCTGGTAGGAAAGCCAGCAGTCAAAGCAGCTGGGCCTTCCCATCTTTTTTCACATCTCTTTTTACAAGGATGTAAAGAGTTAGGGCTCAGGAGAGGAGAAGGTTCCACAGCTACTAGTTACAGACTGTCCTAGCCTCCGGAGTGCCACCTCCCAGATCCCATAAAATTACAGGACAAGCAGGAACACAGAAGCCCTGCTCCCCTCAGGCTTCCCTGTGTCCATAAATGTCACCACCACCCGCCCAGGCGCTCTGCTCACTAACGGGCACGTCGCCCTTGACTCCTCTTTGCTCTCATCCCACATCCAGGCCACCTGCAGGCCCTGCTACCTCTGGGTCCAAACTTCCCTGAACCTGGCGAGCCACGCGACAGGCTCACTGAACTTAGAATAAAGCCCAAACCCCTTCCCAGGGCCCACGAGGCCCCGCCCCCTCTCCTCACTCACCTCTTTCCCACAACAAGCTCAGCTAGTTATGCCTCAGGCCTTAGAACAGGCTCCCACAGCCCAGACCCTCTTCCCTACACCTTTCCCTGCCTTTCCCCTCATCCGGTTTCAGCTCCAGGCACACCGCCTCACAGACACCTTATCTTTAATGGGAATTTTCAATAATATACAAAAGTAGCAAAAATCGTATAATGCCCTTGAAGCAGCCTTCCCCTACTTTCAGGAATTACCAATCCTGGCCAATCTGGTTGTGCTGATACTCTCACCATTGATTATTGTGAAGCAAATCCCAGACATCCCATCATGTCCTGTATAAATATTTCACTTTCTCTTAAAGAGAAATTCAGTCTCTAAAAGACAGGACAGGTCACCTGCTCCTAAGCAGCTGTCTCTTCCCCTCCCTTCTCTATCCTGTCCCTTACTTATTGATGTCACTGCACTTTTCACTCCGGCGCATAGTTTGTTCATTGTTTGTTACTTTATTGTCTGTCTCCCTCTCCAGTGCCACAAATGTCAGGTCCTTGAGAGCAGGGCCTCTGCGTGCCTTGTTCCCACTAAACACCAGAGCCCTGACATTGCCTGGTGCACAGTAGGTGTCAGAAGAAGGCAGAGAAGAGAAGCTGCTTCTGCCAAAGTGGTAGCTCTGCTTCCAAGGGCAGGCAGAAGGGGAGGGGCGGATGGGTGGACAAGTCCACTGACATTCTTCTCATGTGATTGTCTTTCAGATGTAAAAGCCAAGTCTGTGAAAGATAGCAGTATAACATGCCCAGGAGTAAAGATAGAGAAGCCAGATCAGTAAGTGCCCAGCCCAGGGGCCAAGTGGGCAGTTTTTGCCACCATGAGGTGTAAAAAATTTAGGAAGCCACCTCTACTGGGGCAGCACATGTCTGTCTCCAGGAGGACTGAGGGCATCCTTCACACCTGCCCTGGTTGGTGGTCCCTGGAGGTGCTCAGCGATCTGCTGTGGCCCAGGCTCTGCTGAGGAGCGTAGGATGCAGGAGATGTTGTGCCCCAGGGATGGTACCTTTGCTCCAGGCAGCCTTTTGGAGCTAAATTCACATACTCTGTACATACAGAGGAGTCGGGATGGTGACATCATACCGCCATCCCTGGTCACTTCACTCATGGCCACGAGGACATCTGACCCCGCGCAGGGATCCTCACTGCCTGGTCAGCCTTCACTGCAGAAGCTGACCTCGTAGTACTTTGGGATGAGCTCCCCTTACCCCTGCTATCTGCTCTCTGGTAGCCCTGAATACCTGATGTTCAAAGTCTTTACAGTCAGGAGATGTTATAAGCTACAATTGGAGCCAAGTGTAAGAACTATGTCTGTCTGGCCTGGTGGTCACTGTCTGCCCCTTCTGTGCTTTAGGGAGGTCTTTGTTGAAGTTAGCCTGAACCACGGTGTCAGCTTCATCAGCCACAATGTTAGCATCACCAGCAGGAACTGTGCGAGTACCAGGGTAAGGCTCTAGCATCTAAGGCTGTCCTGACACCCTGCACCCTGGGGAGGCAAGTGAAGGGAACAACACCCCAGGCAGGCACAAAAGGTAGCCTGTGCAGACAGGCCCCTGAGCAGCATCTCACAGGTAGCTCGGAGCCCTTAGCCCTACCTTCAGGAGCTGAACCCCCATGAGGCTTGTGTAGTGCCTTGAGAGTGCTACTAAAAAGAGCACCTGGGGGTCACCTTACTGTCCAGGCCTTGCAAACCTTTGCTCTCTCTGTGAACCAAGTGTCACTGAAGGCACATGGAAGAGACCAATTAGAGCCCTAAGCAGAGTCCAGGAACCGTGCTGAGGCTCTGCCCACCCTGGACACACCTTGCCACCTCCCCAGGCCCCGGCCTTGCGGTGGGGAGCTCAAGGCTCCATCCTGGATTCCAGCCGGGGTGAGCAGGAGAGGCCGGGGCACTGTGTACTAGGGGACAGGGTCCAGGACCTCTAGGAACCCTGGGCTCTCCAAGTCGGGGTCCCTGGCACAGGGGTCAGGAGGGTGGGAGCAGCTGTGACCATGCTTAGTCAGCTTGGCCCGAGGTTGCAGAGGGGGGAAGTAGGGGAGGGAGGCTACGGGGAGGTGAGCAGGGTGTCCTGCCTCTGCTCTTGCACCCACACCTCTCTGGGGCCCTAAAACCCCTCCCTCACTCATCTGTGTGTCGTAGCATTTTGTGGTCCTTACAAAAGCCCTGTATGTCATACTAGGCAGGCAGTGAGGGCTGGGTTGTCACTGCATGGAGGACTGGGCTTCCTTGACAGGGCTCTGGGGAGAGCCTCTGAGCAGGGCCAACGGTGGGGTCTGTGGCCCAGGGCCCCACAGTGGCTCTCTGGGTACCAGCCGTGACCTCCTAGAATCTGTCTCCTCAGGTGGGGCAACCAAGTAGAAGGGGGACTGAGAGGACAGGGTGGGCTGGTATGGGATCCAAGTAGCAGGCGCCTGGTCCATGCCGGGACTCTGCTGTGTGTTTTTTCTGTAGGAAGCGGGACCAGATGGCAAGAATGCTCCACCAGCTGCCCCACTAGATGCCCAGCAGCCTCCCGAGGAGCCTCCCTCATCACCACAACCACAGTTCACACCCTATGTCAAACCTCTCTACTTATATGCCCTCATCCCAGCCCTGCTCCTGATCCTCCTGATGCTCTGGTGCATCTGGTGGCTGTGCCGCAGGAAGGTGAGTGACCCCTGCCCGCACAGCCTGCATCCAGCCCTCGCCAAGCCCCAAGGGACCATGCCCATGCCTGCCCCACGATCCTGCCTGTGGGCGGGTTCCCATCAGCTCCAGGGCCAACACACAAGCAAACAAGACACAGACTCTGTCCTCCTGTCCCGGGCATAGACACAGCCTGGGCTTCTAGGGGGCCACCTGCTTCATGCTTTCACCTTCACAGGGAGGCGGCCTACGGACTGTCCCAGACACTGGGGAAAAAGGACCCCAGGCCTGAGACGAGGGCTGCCCCACAGCAGTCAGGCTTCTGAAGGACTCTGGTGGACCAAGGCCCCAAGAGTCTCTGCTGTTGGGGGACGAAGAGGGGTCTGCAAGGGCACTGATGGCCCACAGGAAGAAGGATGCTGGCCGGGAGGATGCTAACCCCGGGGGCAGCTGCGCCGTTGAAAACAGCGCGGATCCCTGCCCATCTCTGGTGCCTTCCGTCATTCTTTCAACAGTCATCACTAAGTCACCAGAATGTGCAGGGCCCCGTGCTGGGCACAGAGGGGCAGCAATGAAGCAGCCGCCTCCCTTGCCCACAGGCGCTCACCATGTGGTGTCTGGTCTGGTATTGTTAGCTGGGGGGCATTGAGGATAAATGTCAACTTCAGAGGGTGTGACAGGTGCCCTGATAATGATAAAGGACCGAGACTGGCCCTGGGTGGGAGGGAAGGCAGAGGCGCTGGCCGGCTGGGTTTGCAAGGACACAGGCCAGAGGTGGGTGAAGAAGATGAACAAGCAGAGCTGAGAAAGGACAAGCAAAGCAGCATAGAAGCCAGCAGGTCAAATTTCTGCAAAGGGCGAGAAGTGAGGAGAGAAAGGCGGGTCGGGCAGAGGGAGGTGGACTGTCATCCCTGAGGGCTGGGAGGCAGGGAGGGCTGCAGGGGGAAAGAGGGAAGGGGAGAGGAGGAGGGGTGTGGGGAGTGTTCTCTTGTCTTCATATGATGTCAGGGCTGCTGCTGAAAACTCTACCAGGGACCAGGGGCCTTAGTCTGCCTGTCTCCCCCTTGACCCTCCATGGAGATACCCATTCCCCTTTCATGACTGAGGAGCCTGAGGCTCAGGGAGGTGGAGCCTGTTGGCCACACACCCTCAGGCTCTGGGCACCGAGGTTGACACCCCAAAGCCCATGATTTGATCCCTTACTGCTGCCGAGCAGGGTCCCCTTCTGTCTGCATAGCTGAGCCAGAGCCCTCCATGCCCCCTCCAGCCTGTGTTTATGTCTCTTTCACATCCTAGATCGTCAAGGAGCCACCACCAGCCCAGAAACCAGAAAAAGTAAGTGGTGTGTTTCGTAGTGATATTGTCAGCATACTTGATGCCCACACTGACCTGCACAGAGAGGCCCTCTGACATGTATGGGGAGATGCCGTCCCCCACCCCTCCCGCTCCCACCTACCTGGGCAGAGAGAGGCTCAGAAAGAAGAGGGTGACAGAGGGCAGGGAGGGACCCCAGAGAGGACCTGAGACTCACAAAATGTCACCCAGACAACACGGTTCCCCACCTCCGAAGACAGCCTGCACCAGGGCCTTTATCACTGAATCAGCAACATGGGGTAGCCTATTTCAGAAACAGCTATGGTCCCTCCTGATATAAATGGCTTTTCTTAATTCCCAAAAGACTCTTTGTAGACTGAACCTTCCCAGGACTCACTCTAGCATTTGGAAAAGGATCCTCAGGTTTCAGGGACCTGGTCCCGCTCCCCGGGCTCTGATGTATGCTGGGCTCCATTTCCTTGGTCTTCATCCCTGGCTCATGTCAGGACGAGGGTCGTGGCAGGGTTGGCCTTTAGGGACCGGGGACTGGGGAGGGTGGAGGGAATCCTAACCTGACTTTGAGCTGTTGAGGCATAGCGCAGGTGAGCACAGGGACCAAGGGTCAGGTGAGGAGGCTGGGGCTGACCCGGGATGGGGCCCAACCCAGGGCCCATAAGAAGTAGTGAGAGCAGGGGTGCCATGTCCCCAGACAGGGGGATCTGGGCCTGAGATCTGGTGGGAAACAGGGTCACTGCCCAGGCTGACGTCTACACTGGCTGCAGTGTGGCCTGGGGTGGCTGGATCTGCCAGAGTCGGGTGAATACAGCCCTGTCACCTACTAATGCCCCCACCCCTGCCCGCCTCCATCACATGGCACAGCCTCACGCCCAGCTTCTCCTACAAGGGTGGCTGCCAGGAACCAAGGGGACAGGAAAGAGTTTGTTGTTATTTGGAAAAGTGCCATCTTTTTAAACCAAAAGGTGTTGGTGTGTTTTTCACATGGAGGCCACTCTCTTACTGTGCTGGGTCCTGCTCATTTGTCCTTGATTCTCAAACAAACATTTGCTGACTGGCCAGTACTTGACAGGAGCCCAGGCAACAGATGTCATGTGTCTGCACCCAGGAGCTGCCAGACAAGAAAGCCTGCAATTTATTTCTCTTTCTAGAATCCATGCTCTGTACAGACCACGATTATTGTCTCCTGCTGTGGGTGCCAAGAAGACAGGATAAAACAGATGGAGGTGACAAGGAAACTTAGGAAGGGAGGGATGAGCCCCTCAGGGCTGGGGGTTTGGAGGAGGGGGAGCCAGTTCAATGCACACAGACTTGGGCCTAAAACACCTGGCTTGCATGGAGATGAGCTTTATGGGCTCTGGTCTCCCACCCCTCGGTGACAGAGAAAAACCAGAGGCCCTCCCGACCCTAATGGCCCAGGGGAGGACAAAGAGCTGAAGGTTCAGGTGCCCCCTGCCTCCAGGCAGTGCCAGCACCAGGGACCTCGCCTTGGGATGGGCCCAGGACTCTGGATGTTGGGGGCTGACTCACAGCTGGCCAATTCCTGATTCTCATAGAGGTTGTCATCAGCTCTGGCAATGTCCTTGGTTTCACTGGCCAGTGACTGGATGACTGAAAACATATAATGACAAAGACACACACCGGTCAGGGGAAAAAAAAACATGAAAAAGAAAAGAAACTTCTGAGCCAAGATCTTACCAGCATCAAACTACCTGGGAGTGGCTATGGCTCCTGTCTGCTCAGTGAGGGAGGGAGAGAGCTCACCGCATTGTCCTTGAGGCCCTTGAGATGGGGTGACAAGGGCCACATGGAGGACACTTCCCTCCCCCAGGTGACTGAGACCCCAGCTGGCAGGGGGCTGAGAGATGACAGGGACAAAGAGGGCCCCAGGTGGCAGGTGTGAGGAAGAAAGACCCCACCATCTCTGGGTTCAGCTTTGCCTTCCTCCCCCTGGTCCTGCCTCTGTCGCTGTGGGATCCATTGGTCCTCCTGGGAACTTCCAATGGCAGCTGGAGGGCGGGCCCTGCATGTCCCCTGAGAGTCAGTGTGAGGGCACGGAGAAGCCAGAGCTCACCTTCCAGAGAGGGAGGAAGCACCTGCCATGGGCTCGTTCCTGCCGCAGGCCCGGCCCCACCTTCCGCCCACACCACGTCCACGTTTTCACCTGTTCTTTGGTTTCCCCATCTCTCTCTTTCCCCCCATTTCAGGACCCTCCCCCCTGAGCAGGGACTGGGTCTCTTCCCTGCCTTCTCCCTCTGAGCCCCCCAAAAGCAGGCCCTCTTCCCTCTTCTTCAAGCTACTGCCCAGTCCCCATGACCCCCTCACCTTTCTCCTTGAGGACCTCTCCTTGGCTACTGCATATCTCCTCCAAACTTTGACACTTTTTTCAAAAGTAGCCCCGACTCCTCCTCCTACACCAAAAGTACTGATTTGTTCCAGAATCCAAAACAATCTGTGACCCACAGTGACGAGCTCCCAACAAACACAGAAGGCTTTTAAGCCCCCTGCCCCAGGTGATGGCTGCAGTGCTGTCTCAGCCAGTTTGTGGGGACACAGCCGTAGGAAGCCATGGGAGACAGAGGGGACACCACCCATCTGGGGGCGGCGTCTGTGCCTGTAGCTTCCTCACTACCACATCTGCTTTTCAGGGAAAACTGGATACTTTTTGTGACATTGCCCAGCACTGCAGCCAGCTGCCATTGATGTCGTGTCCGCCCAGGGACATGGTAAGCAGGGCATAGGGATGCTCCCCGTGGGCTGGGGTCTTGCTTTTGCCCTTGACAGTTGCCCCCGGGACTGTGGGTCAGAGAGCCCTCTCCGGGCATCTGCCGAGAGGAACGCCCAAGGCGTGGAGACCTGGAGCTCATGAGCTTCCAGACGATACTCAACATGGTGCCCGTGCATTTCCCCTGCGTCCTCGTCTCAAGGATGTCAGGACCTTTCTTCTCCAGAGCAATGCCCAGCAATTGCAATCTTAAACGAAAAGGGCTGGAGAGGCCTATTGGATTCCCGTCCATCGTCCCTCCCCACTGCCTACCCGACCCTGTGGGACTGCTGGCTGCACCCCATCCATGAGACCCTCCTGGGCTGCTCACTCAGCTGCAGGAGTGGCAGAGGACATGGTGACACCCTTCCCAAATGTTGTCTGGTCAACACTGACCGGGTTTACCAGCTAGTAAAGATGCCCTCCTTGTGTCAGTGCCTGTGACAATGTGGAGAAGCCCAGTTTCTCCACTTGTCATCCTTGTTATTTAATAATAATAATGATAGATAATTTTATTGCATCCTTTCTGTGGATCCGTTGCTCAAGAAGTTTACATGTTCTCACTGCTTTAATCCTCCCAGTGAATGTACAGGTAGATACTACTGTACTGGCAGATCCCAGCTTTATGGAGGCGGGTCTGACCCACAGAGAGGCTGAGTGACTTGTCCCAGCTCTCAAAGGGTGGGAGCAGCAGAGCAGGACTTGAATTCGGAGGCTGGCTCCACCCTTCTCACCGCTCTGTCCCCCATTCGGTTCGGCACTCATGGTCTCATGATGGTTACCCCCAAACCGTCAGAGAGCTGCCCTTCTCAGGCCTCCAGATCCGAGGAGGGCCTTGCTCCTGGTTCTCTTGGGAAGCACCTGCCTGGGCATCATATTCCTGGTGTCCCCATTATCAGATCATTTGTACAGACCGGGCCAGCGGCCTGGAGGATGTTGCAGTCCCAAGATCTGCAGTGAGGTCTGTACTGACCACATTCACTGAATCAGGAAAACACTGGCTCTTGGTGGCTGGACAGGTGGGCATTTAGAAGCTCTGGATAGGCCTGAAAGTCTCTTGGACACTGCTGATGACACACCTGAGGCATGCTCACACCCAGCAGAGACACTGTCTGGTGACAGTGGTGTCGGGGCTCCTTCTGCAGCTTGGCTCCCGGCTCTGGGTCTGAATCGAGCTCTGAGTCCCAGCCTTGCTTGCACAGAAGCCCCATTCTCCACCTGTCTCTAGACAGCTCTCTAGACACTTGAAAGTCATGAATATCTCAGTGAGTGCCTGTTTGGCCAGATCAGAATCTGTGAGAGAGTGACAGTTAAGCTGAGAAATAACTGATAAAAATAAATCCAGAGAGGTCCTTCCAAACGGAGGAAACAGCCAGTGCGTATACCCTGGGGCTGTAGGGCTTGGTGAATTGAAAGGCTGGAAATCAAGTACTGTCCTCATCAATCCAATGGTCAAGATGTTCACAGGATACCCAGTGTCACCCAATAGGGTGTGGCAGACAGAGGCACACGAGTCCTGCATGTCAGAGTGTTGCGAGGGCACCAAATCCAGTTGTTCCGACACACGTGGTCCACACACACTGAGCCCTCTGATGATGAATGAATGAATGAATGAATGGGCACTTCTAGTTACACGTGCTCCTGTGTAGAGGCTTTAGGTAATTTCTGTGACACAAGGAGACATTTTGGATCTGACAATATAGGGCACAGAAATCTGCTTTGCGGGGCACTGTGCAGGGATGGGGAAAGGTCCCTTTGGCATTTTCAGGAGTGATTGTAGGAAAGTACTGACTTCAACCTGTTAGTAAATCTGCGAAGTTAGTCTAGCTTCTGAAATGCTCCAAGCCTTACCTTTTTTTTAAACAAAAACAGGGATAAAATAATAAAATGCCACTGAACAAATAATGCAGTTATGAAGAATGCTAGGTCAGTTTTTGGTGAGGCTAAGAAAGTGTCCAGGTGAGTCTGAATAACCCAAAGTCCAGAGGTCCTGGAGTCCCATTGACAGATCCAGTCCAGGGCTGCCCATAGATGCTGTCAGCTGGTCCGTGTGCTCCCACCCTCCCAGTGATGCTGCAGACAGATTATGGTGTCCCAAAGGGTCCGCATCAATCTCTACCCAAACCAAGGGGTCTGTATGTGCTGTTGCCTCCAGAGCCCATCACCCATCTGAGGGCGCCGTCACCTGCCCTTGCACTTTGGACTCAACACCAGCCTGAGGGTTGCAGTAAGAACCCATCCCTTCGGCACATACTCATCAAGAGAGCCTGGGCAATGCTGGGGCTACAGTGGCAATAAGCCCTTGTCCTTGCTAACCAGGCTCCCAGTGCAGAGGGGAGCAGGCAAGTTCAACACCAGAGCAAAGGGAGTCCAGAGTCACAACAACGGGGCTCCATAGGGAAGGGAGGGCATATGTCCAATATCTGAACAGAGTCTAGAATTAGAAGCGCAGGCTGGAGGCCAGGACCTAGGAAGAGGAAGGGCTTCAACAAAGGCTCACCCTGGGGATCCTGACAGGTGCTGAGCCTAATCCCCTTGAGGCAAGGAAAGCACAGCCTTCTGCTCCCAATTCCAATGGCTTCTCAGTGACCTTCTCTCTCTACTCTTCTTCACACAGGGGAGGTGCATCAACTTCACCTTAAGGAATCCCCACTGCACACAAATGTTCTGCGGCCCAAATACCTGCCTTCAACCCGGCCAGGAGTGCTTCCCCATCAGTAACTGCTGTTCACATGGTCAACATCTCCCACCCATATGCTCTCAGTCACTCTCCAGGATGCTGCCGCTGATCCCTCCTACTGCCCAGAACCTCTGCAGAAGTACTTTGTCAGTCCCACACCCATATCCCAACATCTAAAGCACCAAAAACACAAAAGTGTTAAGAGCCCCTTTTGTACTGAATTGGACACATATATTGTGTTTTGGTTTACAGTCAAAAGGAGTTGGGATTTGTGGTTGATTAGCAAGAGAGTTTGTTACCTGGTGAGCACTGCTCCACTGTATGAGATGCAGCTCTACTGCTCCTGCCAGGACAAAGCACCCTGGTGTCCTGTGGATGTAGACATGATGAATCTCATTCCCCACAGACAGGCCTTCATCTGTCACCATGGGTTGAGATACGTGGGGTTTTAGCCAAAATATGCTCTTTCCAAAAAGCCCCAAATATCTCTGATGTATGAATACAGTCTGGTGTCCATTACTCACTTGCTGTTACTTAATCTCCTGGGCAAGTTACTTAATCTCCCTGTGCTTCAATTTCTCACTGAAAAGATGGATAATGGTGTCTCCTCTACAGGGTGCCAAGAGGGTGATAGTAACTGCTACAGTATGCTCAGAACAGTGCCAGGTCACTTGTAAAGACTCAGGGGCCCAGTAGTTAATGTCTTCCTCCTCTGCCCCAGGGAGGGAGAGGATGATGAGCTCAGAGACATCAAGAACTGTGCAGTGAGGACCAAGGTGTTAGAAGAAATCATGACTGGGCCTTTCAGCTCTGGACACCAGGACTTGGGGTTGCCATGCTTGAGAATTCTCTGTAAACTGCTGACCACGTGTAGGTTAACATCCAAGGCCACCACCCATGTAATCTCCAAGACACTGTCAAAAACAGGTCCTCAAACCTACCACCTCCTTCAGAAGTGTAAGTTCCCTTCCTGTACCTTAATATTTCTCATAATATTAAGGTAATTGCAGGGTCCCAATTTCCCACCAGCTCCTCTGATGACACAGACAGACCTCCCAATTTATCAGATCCCTCCTAAAGAATACTTTGAAAACATAATCAGGTTTCCTTCCACACTTACATGCTAGAGGACTATCAATAGGCAAGAATTCACTGTGAAAATCACAGAATATATATGTGAAGATGAAGGAACACCATGGGCCACAGAGTCCAAGAAGGGAAGAAGAGACTGCTTACTCAAATACCAGTGCACATACCAATGCAACAAATCAGGGGCCATGCAGAATCAAGGAAACATGAGATGATGAAAAGAATAAACTCTCTAAAGAAACAGAGATCTATGGACTCTTGTAGAGAGAATTCCAAATAATCTTCTTGAAATAGTTTAGTGAAATACAAGAAACACACATAGACACACAACTTCATAAAATTCAGGAAGAAAATGTATCAACAAAATGAGATGTTCAACAAAGTAATAGAAACCATCCAAAGAACAACTGGAAACTAGAGCTGAAGAATACAATGACTGTACTGAAGAATATAATAAAGAGATTCAACAACAAACTCGAGCAAGCAGAAGAAAGAATCAGTGAACTAAAAGATAGGTCATTTGAAATTATCCTGCCACAGGAGTGAAAAGAAAATTTAACTTAAGAGTGAAGGAACACTATGGGACATTACAAACAGAAACAAGAGTGAATTATGGGAGTCCCATATGAGAAGAGGAAGAGAAAAAATATGTTTGAAACAAAAGACTTGAACACTTACCAAACATGGAACGAGAGATGTACATGGACCATTTTCTAAGATACATCATATTTTAGGCCACAGGCAAGTCTCGATAAATTTAAGAAGACTGATATCATGCCATGCATTTTCTCCAACTACAATTGTATGAAAGTAGGAATGAATATCGTGAAGGAAGCTGGAAGATGCTAAATTACATGAAAATTAAACAACGCATGCCTGAGCAACCAGTGGACCAGAGAAGACTTTTTTAAAAACAAACAAATATCTTGAAAAGGCAAACACAGTATGTAAACCAGATCATGCAGTTTGCAACAAAAACATTTCTAAGGAGGAAATTTATAGAAGTAAATGCATATTTTAAGGGAAAAAATATTTTAACCTAAAGAACTATTAAAAAAAGCACAAAGTTAGTAGAAGGAAGAAAATAAGAAAGATTGGAGCAGAAATAAATGAAATACAAAACAAGAAAACAATATAAAAGATTAACAAAATGAAGAGTTCGTTTTCTGGAGAACATAAATTAAATTGACAATAGTTTAGACTAAGCAAGTAAAAGAAAGAGAAACCAAATTGATAAAATTATAAATGAAGGAGAAGACATGAAAACTGATATTACCAAAATTAATTATAAAACTCTACTGTTTAACAACTGTACATCAACAAATCGGACAATATTGAAGAAATGGGGAAAGTCCTAGAAAGTACAATCCACCAAGACTAAATCCTGAAGAAACAGAAAATCTTAACAGACCAATAATGAGTAAGGAGATTCAATTAGTAATCAAAAACATTCCAACAAAGAAAAGCTCAGAACCAGATGGTTATACTAGTACATTCTACAAATGTTTAAAGAAGAATGGACAACAACCTTTCTCAAGCTTTTCTGCAAAAAATGAAGAGGAAGAAACACTACCAAAGACACTTTACAAGGCCAGCACAACCTTGAATCCAAAGCCAGAAAAGGACATTTAAGGAAGGAAAACTAGAGACCAATATCCCTGGTGAATATAATGGAAAAAATCTCAACAAAGTACTAGTGAACCATTTAAAGGATCATACACCATAATCAAGTGGGATTCTACCCTGGAATGCAAGCATGGTTCAACATACACAAAACAATAAATGTGATAGATTAATACATTAAAGGATGTTCAACATCCTACTCATTAGGAAAATGCAAATCAAAACCACAATGAGATATCACCTCACACCTTTTGGAATTCCTATCCAGGTGCACTGATGGGTGGAGATGCTTGGAGGGATCCATGTCAAAAGCCCATGTCCTCACTGCAAGGGGTCTATAAAATGTACATTTAGCTTTTCCACCACTACGGTGCAGGAAAGCCAAGTAGAAGGGATGACGTACACAGGTTGATTGAACCAACAGACAGAACCTGTCACTGTGGCATTGAGTACAGCTCACCACATGAAGAGGCTGAGGGGACACATACATGCAACTCTGTCCCCCAAAAGTGTCCTCTCTCCCCTCAACTCTCTTTGAGTAAACAATTTTTTTGTGGCATGTGGCCAGTGGTCGGCCAGAGCCAGCTCATAGTGCCTTGTGAGATTTTCAGGAATTTTGTGAGCTAGCTGTTTTAACACAGACATTATCAAAAACCACATTAAGTAAACTATTAATGAATTATATAAAAACAATAAATATCCCAAACTCACCACTTCCTAATTCTTTTACTAGTTTTCACTATTGAATATCTTGCTGCCGATGGTACCACAACTGTTGGCCCTGTATGTGGGCTGTGATGCCCTGCTCCTGTGCATTTCTCCCCCACTCCACATCGAATGACATCAAGTCAGCCATGATGGGGGCATCTATGGCATATGCTATAAATCGGGGCTTCATTTCTTGGTTCATTGTTTATCTGGACTTAAGAATGTGAGGGTGAAAAGTTAATTCAGTTTAAACTAAAAATTATGTCCTGTCTGAATTCTTTCCATTGTGATTAGCACAAAAATTTGAAAGAATATTCTTCGACTGTTAAACTATTCTCTATTTTGAAAAAGACATCACTCAAAGCACTGAGAAACAAGTGAAATTTAGACCGCTGTCTTCCTTGTTTCATTTTCATGTTAACTTTACCACAAATGAAAATACCATCTGACATTCCTGTTGTAACTACATGCTGAGAGCCAATTATTAAACATTTACCAGCACACCACCCATGAGACCCAAATAATTTGGAATTCTGGGCACTGGAATACCAGAGACACCCTCCTGGTATTAGAAAGGGGGCAGGAAATCCTCCAAAGGGCAGGAAGAAAATAGAATACAGAAAGAGAAGCCAGAGGGAACTGCAAAAGCAGGTGCAAGGCAGTTAAAAAAGTAAGAATTCAATCACGAGTGTTTTGCAAGGACCGTTTATGAGCAAGGCATATGGTCCAGACACAGAAACCCATTCCATATCTCTTAGGGGTGATTTTCATTCATTTATCCAACAAATACAAATCTCTGCTCAGCCTGTAGATAAAAAGATGAATACAGTGGAGCCACCACTGCACATTCAGTAAGAGGAAGAAAGCCTAGTTATAGTAGGATCTCCTGAAGCCTGTGTTAACGGTGTGGGAAAACTGTTGTAGGATCAGGGATGAAGAGTCACTAATAATGTGCTCCCTAAGAGATGCCCATCAAGGAGGTGACATTAGATCTGGAGTTTGACGGATGAATAGGAGTTTTCCAAGAAGCAATGGTGAAAATAGCACAGGCAAAGAAGGTCTAGGCATCCTCCAGTCATGAGGAAAATGTTGAGGGACACAAGTTTAGTAGGACACAGAGCCACCCCTAAATGATACCCTTCTATTCATACTAAGCCATCCAGACCCACCTGTGACTCCATCCCCACTGAGTGCGTCAGGGGAGGGAAAAGGAAGAGGGTCACAGTAAGAGCCATCAACTTGCACAGCTTTCTCTACAGACCTCAGAACAGCTTACCTTCATGAACCCTCATGTCCTCAGGCTCCCCTGGGAGGTGGGAGCAGGCATCCAGCCCCCATCTGATGCCCTGCCCGGGTCACAGTCCAGATGGCGGGCTGAAGGTACTCATAATCGCCTGCCAGATAGAGCAGGTAGAGCAGGGGCGCAAGTCAGGGGTCCTGATCCCCAGTGCAGAGACTCACAAAAGTTCTGCCCACACTCCAGGGGCCAGTACCTAAACTGAAGGCTGAGAGAGGACTACTTTTATCCCCAATAGAAATTAGAATCCAGTGCTATGCCCTCCCACATCTAGCAAATTGATCCTGTGTGAGGACTGCCAGGTTTGCTGTCAGGGTTGCAGAGCCAAAGCTCAGGGTGTGTGGAGCCTGCTGGGGCCCCAACACTGTCCTTGCTATTACCCAGCCTGATCCTCTCCTCCTGGAGAAAGACTGCGTGTCTGTTTATCTGTGTACCCCACAGGGCTTCATGAGGTGGCAAGTAGCACACTCTCAGGAAGTGTTGGCTGCAGCGGACTTAAGGGCACTCTTTTGTACCCAGGTTCTCAAACCAGCAAATGGGAAGGCAGGATTACATGCTAACTATGAGAGTAAAGCAGACATCCGATGGTTTGGTTTGAATTTATGCTGCCATCATCCTTCCTAAGAACACCTAATTTCAGTTTGAGGGGATTACCAGACTCTCTGAAGCAGCTCAAGCCCTGTATTTTTCCAAGATTACTTCTCCAGTCCTCCCTTTGATGCTGGGATCTATTCTCTCCTCTCCCATCGCTTCTCACCCTCACCAAAACCTTCTAACTCATCTTCTTGACTAAGGTGGCCAGAGTCGGTCTTTGTTGTTGGTATCTAAAGAACCCAGACTGCTATAGATGCAGCAACTCACCCTGACTCAGAGCGCAATGCCACCTGCTTTCACCTTCAGGATTCCACCACAGAGGAGGGACCACACCGCACAACTCTGCCACCCAGAGGCCAGGCTCAGTACTGCCCCACATCTGTCAGCATCCAGGCAGCAGCTGCTGTACTTACACAAGGCTTCCACCAGTCAGTTGGGACTTGGTTGACAACTCTAATATGCTTGCACCCTGATTCACAGCAGATGATTTTCCTTGCTGCTCTGCATGCCACCTTTCCTCACAAATCATCAGATGTGCTTGGACACAGGAGCTGCTGCAGCACAGGTGACCAGAGGGGAAAAGCTGGACAGTAACATCCAGACATGGTGGCTTGGGTCTGGAGCTGTTCCTGTTGCCTGCTCCCACACCTGGGGGCAGCCATCTATCCACCAGGCCCTGCCCCTGCACCAAGTGTTGGTCTCCCTCTCCACTCTCCTGAAGTGACCACAACTGTTCTTCACATGTTCATACACTTGCTTCTGCTCTGCTCACCTGTCAACTGTCAAAGGCCCTCTTGGGACAACCTGTTGGGCACTAACAGGTGAATCCGCTTCTGCTTTGCCCTTGAGGCGCTCACGGCTGCAGGGGAGACACACAATGGCCATAAGTGAGGGTGGCACCCAGGAGGAAAGGGAGCCATCAGCCCTTCTGGGAAGACATTCATCCCTGCCCTTCCCTGATCTGCTCCACCAGCAAGTTCTTGAGGCTTGCAAACCCATCTTCAAGCGCCCCCTCAGCTTGTGAGAGGTTTGCTGGACCACACTCAGCTGAGTGTCCCGAGTTTTCATCATTAACAAATACGTCTCCTGAGCCCGGGAGGACCATGAGGAGGGGACAGCTCCGCTCCCTCCTCACAGGAACATCACTTGAGTCCAACTTAGCTCCTTCCTCTCACCCCGCCTCCTGCCCCACCTGTAAAAGGAAGCACAGGGGCCTGCCCTCCTTCTCACTATCTTGGCAACAGGAGTCTGTGACACACGTTTTGCATATGTCACCTCCTTCCATCTTCAGCACACCTGGAGGGTCATCACTCTCTTTCACAGATGAGGAGGACCCAAGTCCTGCAATACTAAGCATCTTGCCCCATGTCGCCTGCAAGGATGAGGCACAGCTGGGACTGAAACCCAAGTGTGTGTCGCCAAGCCTGCTTTGGCTGCACTGGCCATGTCGCCCTCCCAGAGCCCCCAGAGGTGAACACCAAGTCAACCATGTAACCCAAACACCAAATGAGGGCATGTTGAGGGTTTAGTTCTCCTTTTCCTGCCTTCTCTCCGACTTCTCCCAAGTTTTACCCCATCAAAAAGTCAAATTCTTTGTCTAACCTCTGAGCTTTAAACAGCTCCTGAGGAAACACATGCCAGGCCTACATTTCAGCCCATTCCTCTGTGAGCCTGGTCTTGAGCTTTGTCAAGGACTTACAAGACTGGCCACCAGGGAGAGCTGAACCTCTCCTAACATCCTTTCCAAACTGAGTCCTCAAAGGGGATGCCACTGACATCAGAGATTAGTGCCCACCAATGTTCCTTGAAGAGGAAGAGGCAGTCACATCACTCCCCGGGCTGACCCTGAGATGTCCTTCCCACCTCTCTCAGCCTCGAATTCCCATCACCTGGGATTGGGCTTAATTATCTCCACAGTCCTTTCCAGATCTACCAGTGTATGACTCCAACTGGGATGAAGCCACTTCTCTCCCTTTGTCAAAGAATAACTGGTCTGCTTGAAGCCCTGATGCTGAGCTTCCGTGAGCTCACAAAGACACACGCACACCCAGGCACACTCATACCCTCACACACACTTTCACAGCACATACACACTCACAATCTCATATACACACACTCATATACACATACACTCACATACATACAGTCACATATGTTCACATACACTCAAACACATTCTATCACACACTCAAATGCACATACACCATCACACAAACTCCCCCTTTCTCTCGCTCTCTGTCTCTCTGTCTCTCACTGTTCTCCAGATGACAGTTTAGAACCACCTGACGTATCCCATGCCCGGGCAGGAGGCTGCCCTGCTGACCCTGGTCCGGCTGCACCCCTGCATCCCTCTGCACACAGCCCCGCTGCACTACCCTCACAGTTTAGGCAACCTTGTCCAACCACAGCCACGTAGACCCCATTGACAGAACCGTCCGGAGTGCCCTGAGCCACAGATGGGACAACCTTCTCAGGGGTAAAATTTGCAACATGTGGTCTTACTTCAGGATGGAATGTTTGCTAACAGGATGCTTCATGATATAAATATGCAACTCACCACTTCCTGACTATGTAAGTGTCTACATGTCAGAGATGCCAAGAGCTTAACACACCTTATTTCATGGAGTTTTCACAACAACCACGTGAGGAAATTTGCAGCTCTCAACCCAAATGTGTTCATCTCCAACCTGCAAGTGCCACAGTGCTAAACTCTGTGCTGCGCCAGCTTGTGGCAGATCTGGCCAACTGCTGAATCCACCCGAAATCGCTTCTGTCAATGCTGTCATCCAAATCTTAACAATGATAACGAGAACGAGGAGGAGGAGGAAGAAAAGGAGGAGACAAGGCACCGACCTGCCAAGGGACCTCAGCCTGCTGCCCACGCTCCCTGCGGGTCACCACCCTCACATGCACCAGCACTGCTGGGTAAGATCACTCGGGCAAATGCAAAGAATGTCCTACCAAACTCCATCTGGGGCCCCATCTAACCTCAGTCCACTCTGCGACCACCATCAGATGGAAGTCCTTCAGATGGAAGATGATGTGAGTCTGCCGTGGCTTGTTCCTGGGGAGCCATGCCAGCTCTTTTTTTTTTTTTCTTTTTTTGCGGTACGCGGGCCTCTCACTGTTGTGGCCTCTCCCGTTGCGGAGCACAGGCTCCGGATGCGCAGGCTCAGCGGCCATGGCTCACGGGCCCAGCCGCTCCGTGGCATGCGGGATCTTCCCGGACCAGGGCACGAACCCGTGTCCCCCGCATCGGCAGGCGGACTCTCAACCACTGCGCCACCAGGGAAGCCCCGCCCTGCGGGCTCTTAATGCTCATCTCCTCTTGTCGAGAGATCACAGGCTCTCTCCCATCAGACTTTGAGTCTCATCCAGCTCCAGGCTACATGCACCTCTGCCATGGTCCTCAACTCCTCTCAGGTGACCTCTGCAGATGTGTGAGGGCATCTCTGGGTCACTCCTGGCCCTGGACAGTGAGTTCTGGGTCAGGAGACCACATGCACAGCTGCTCAGGGCTGCCTCTGTCCCCCTTTCCTACATGGACCTACCAACGCCCTTTGCAACTGGAGGCTGGTTCTCTGTCCAGACAATCGCTGGGCAAAGCAGAGCTGCTCCCTCCTCTTTCTCCCTCCACAGACACCAGCAGTTCTGGCAGCGAGTGGATCTATGCAGACCTTGTTCTTTTGCTCCCATCCAGTATTAAAAGACCGTTGCTGTCCTCCACTCCCCTCAATAGCCTCAGTTCATTCTGGCCTCTCACCCCGACACTATTTACTCACCCTTGGCGCTCTATTGTGTGTGTCCTGAGAAGGGACTCTTCTTGTCTTCCTTGGTTCTTTCAGTCTGAGCTCAGCAAGACAACCCTCTGAGTCATACAGACATCCTTCAGTACCACCCATAGTCTTCCTATTGAAAGAACCTGATTTCAATTCCAGGCTCTGAACCTTTTCCCAGCCCTCAGATGATCTTGGCAACCTTCTGAAACTCAGCTCCCCAAGTCAACAGGGTGTCTGACCATGTCCAATCTTCCCTATCAATGGGGATACTTCTGCCTCAGGGTTCAGTCCTCCTGGGCCACCAACCATGATTCTACTGACCAAAACATGAAGTTCTCTGAGAAATGATACCTCACCCACCCCATAGCATAAAAGCACTTGTTTCTCTGTTTAGTATCTATTCCTAGATAATAGGAATCATTGCTTCATCTGAGAAGCACTGGCCACATTCTACCTTTCTGTTCAGGTTCTAACCAGGCCGTCCCAGGAACCTTCCAGCCTCACATCCACATAGAGGTTAAGTGTGTGGGTTCTAGGGTCAGAATGCCGGGATCAAATATAGCTCTGCTCTTACCAATCACATGACCTTGGGCAAGGTGCTGATCTTCTCCCTGCCTCTGTTTTCTCATCATGGATCACCTTGGTGCCCACTTCATCAGGTGGTTGTGAAGATTATAATGGATTAACATGTCTAGAGTGCTAAAGAGCCTGGCTCAATAAATGTTAGGTAGCATCAATTTATTATCGCACTAGCTCTGAAGCTTAGAGACAGCCTCAGGGTTGCCTACCCTCCATTCGTGCCCCTCCAGGGACCAGCGCACAAGAGTGTTTAACAAGTGACCAAATGGCCTGGGCAGTTTCCTCCTCCCCCCTCCATTTACAGTAGAACTCTTTGCAAACAACTGAACGACAGCATGTTACTGAGATGTCTGCAGATACTTACCACCCCAAGTCAGCTGGTCAGCCTCCAGCTGTCCCAAGCTGCAGCTCGGAAATTAGGTCTTATTTAGTGACACCATCTACACCAACGGTGCCTTCCTGTGCTGCCTTCCTCTTCAGCTAAAACAAATGAGAACAGAAAAAAATCTCCTGTGCCCCAATTCTTTGGTTTCCCCAGACTCTGGAGATGCTTCTCACACCTTTTTGGAAGATTTCTAAGGATAATCATCCATCTACCTCTTCTACATGTGTATTGTGAGGTGCTGTGTTTTCCTGAAAAGGAAAACACACGTTTTCTAGACATCCTCCTAGCCCTAGAACCCCGAGAAAATGAAAAATTGCAGAGTTGTCCAGGCCTTCCTGGAGGCCGGCTGGTTGTGCCATGAGGTGGGAAAGAGGACTTCCCAGCCAGCCCTCGAAGGCTCCATGTCCATCTATGCCCACATCCCTCTAGCAGCAATGCCTGCTATGTCCAAGCAAAACCAAATGCAGGATTCTCAGGATGTAGCCAGCTCCCAGGCCCACGGTGAGGTCAGCTGTGGCCCTAACACAGCTTGGCCACATGGACCAATTCCTGTGGCAGCCTTCAGAGGAAAAGGCCATGGTTTGTACAACAGACTACTCAGCCAGACTCTACAATAGCATCATTAGCTAGAAAGAAGAGATGCAGCCTATTGAGGAAGGAAAAAAAATCTAAAAGCACTGCAGCTCAAGACTTAGCCTTGAATCAAAAAAAAAAAAAAAAAAAAAAAGATGTGATCATCTGTTTTAAAGAAAAGTTGTCACCTCCTATTTTTTGAAAAAGATATCTGCTAAGCAAAGCAGGCATGATGGTTCTAAATCATTGGAAAAGCATCCCCTCCCCCTCCCCTCCCAAAATTCTAATACATGGGAAGTCAGCGGTTAAATGATGTGAAAGACAATTTAACTCTTCAATCCAGAGAACAGTCTCCCAAATCAAAGTGCCATGCTTATACCTATGAATGTGTCCTTTGATACAAAGTGGGAAAAAATTTCTTTCAATAAACACACTGAAATCCTCTTCCATCATTTTTAATTTTTGTTCAATTCTGTGTGATTTATCTATTGACAAATTTCCTTTTGCATATCAACCAAAAAGTTAAATAAGCTGAATTATCACTAAAAATCATAACAAACTCAAAGGACAGGTTAAGTTAATTATAAGAACAAAAAGCTTCAAGTGTTGGGCAGTAATTAGCAGCTTTAAAACCAAACAAGTTTTCTTTTTCCAACTTAATATATATATATATATATTATGTATGTGTATGTGCGTGTTTGAACATACAGCTATACATGACATAAGAATACCATCAAATAATGAAATCATGTCTCCCTGATAAGATTATATTTTTAAGAAGCAAAATATTGCTTTGCTATTTAATACTTTCTACTTTATTTCTCACAAATGAACCAGATTTGTTTTTCTGTATTTCTTCACTTAGTATGTATCTAAGACAATCTTTGATATGATGATGAAACATTTTCACTGAGTACACAAAAACATTAATTTCCAATACCACAATAATTGTTATAAAAAGTCTGAATCAGTTAACAGTAATTATGGAACCTAATTTTTGCACACCACCAGCATTGACAAGTATATACTTTAGAAATTTATAGTTAATTTCTTATTTCAACTGTCACCCAAATGTTTCACATGCAAAGCCCTGGCCTATTGTCTTCCCACAGCTGCTCTCTGAGTCCCACCCTCATTCTCCCTACCAACCTAGCCTTGCACTGCCTCCACAGAAGGATGGTGTGGGCCCCCACGTTCCCTAAATGATCCTGCAAGATTTAGCTTCCTGGTGCTGTCTGTGTCTGTAACTAAAGGCAAAATGCCAAGAAAAGGATCCATTCAATGCCTTGTCTCGAAAGCCAAGTATGTCTTTCAGCTCACCCTGAAAACTCAGAGATTTACAACTTGATCCTTCATGTATTTTTCCCACAACAGGCACTGAACAGGTTACATGCCCAGATCTTTGGATATAATCTGTTGGAGAAAGGATCTGGGGCAAATGCATCGTTCTTACCCCCTGCCCAGTACAAGCCCTGGCTGAGAATAACGGAGCGGCACAGGGTGGGTGAATGGATGAATTAAAAGAATTGCAGCCGAAAAAAGTTGACCTAGCGGAAAAAACAAAAATCCAAGGTGGAATTCTTGATGGAGAGAAGGAAAAAGGGAAGAAGGGGGGAGGAGAGAGAGAGAGAGGGAGAGAAGAAGAAGAAAAAACAGAGAAAGGGAAGGACAGGGGACACAAGTAATAAAAAGATGGGTAGGAAAAAGTGAGACAGATGAGAGAAAAATACAGAAGAGGCAAGGAGACAAAAGACAGAGGCAGAGGGCAGGGACAGGAGTAGCACGGGAGAAAAAAAAAAAAAAAAAGGAACGATGGAGAAAGCTGGTGGCAGAGGGAAGAGAAGAACCGGGCAGTCAAGGGCAGGACTGAGAACCTGCCCTGGGGAAAAGCCAGTAGAAATGAGATGACTCCCGACCCCCACGCCCACTCGCGGGTCCGTCCCGGGGGGCAGGACAGCGCGTCTCACCTCGGCTCTCGCGCGGCGCTGGGCGCTGGGGACGCGCTGGCAGCCCCGGCCGCCTCCAGGTCGGGGGAGTGACACGCGCGTCGGAACTTGGCGCGCGAGCCCTGGGGGGCCGGCCAGACCCCGCCTTCCCGGGCTGCCCCCGCCTCTGGGGCGGGGCCTCGGGCACCGCCCAGTTCCTAGGGGTCCGCGGGCCTTGGGGGAGGGGCCTGTGAGTGGGCTGATTCCGCAGAAAGGGGTGCCTAGGAGACCCGCTTCCCGGGCACCGCCCGCAGCAGATCTGGACGCCGGAGTGCACGCCGGCTGCGCGCCCACTCGGCTGGACCCGGCCCTCCCGCGAGTCCAGCTCCGCAAACCCCGGCCCGCCGTCCCCGCTGGTTCAGGCCTTGCCCCGCGCCTCCCAGGTGCGGGACTGAGGAGGGTGCCCTGGCGCGGACCTGCCTTTGGAGGTGGCCCTCGGGCCACGGCGGAGGCTGCACTTGCCGCTGCTCGCTCGCCCTGTGCGCCGCGACTTCTACCCTCTTGGGTCTCAGGGACCCGGGCAACAGCCTGGTTGTCAGTGCAGGTGTTCCGTGTCCTGCAACTGCGGATCCTCCGTGCTGCCCAGAGACCCCATCAGCGCGTTGGACTCTCCTTCTGCCTCCAGGCTGAGCGGCCACGCACACTCCATCTTTGTGGAGCACTGAGAAACTTCCAGACTTCACTGGAGCTGATCCTCGGCCTTTCAGCCTTTCCTGAGCCTCCTCAGTTCTGAAATGGCAGCATTGTGCCAGATAATGGTGAGTTCGGTGACTTCACAGAATGCAAAGGTGTCCGGGAACTTAACTACCCATGGAGGGAGGGACAGGTCAGGGCCTAAAGGGTGGGGACAGGAGGGAATGCCTTCTAAGTGACTACATTCATGCCAGGTCTTGGACTACCTAGGACATTTCCCTGTAGTGAGGGTGAGAGGAGATAGGAGTGGGGTCTCAGGTAACCAGAATTGTTGCAGTGGCAGCCAGGTGTACGAGTCACATTGTTTGAGCCCGGAAGAGGGGCAGAGCAGGCTAGATAGGGGAAGAGGGAATCCTTGAGGGACTGAGAGGGAGCCCTGAGTCCCCGCTCCTTCCTTCCTTCCTTCAGTCACTCCGTAACTGCTCTGGATGCCCCTGAGAGGAGAGGGTGTGGAGACATAAGGAGACAAAGCTCTGTGCTTTTCCCAAAGGGTTGGGAGCGTATAGTACACAGGTAAGATTGTAAAGGAACAAAATTATGATGAGTCTGAGGTGGGCAAAATGAGATTCAGAACAGACAGTAAAGCTCTGAGTAACGGTCCCCAAAACAAACATTTTCTTCTGTGAAGAGAACCCGTCAATGAATAAGGACGTGAGAGATCAAATCCCAAATGTACAGCTCACTCAGCCTTAGTGAAATTATAGAATGTCTAGGACAAACCTTGAAAATAATCTGTCCACTTAGAATCCTGTATCTAACTGAACTGTTATTCAAGAATGAACACAAAACAGAGATCTTTTCGGAGGTACAAAGCCTAAGTTGAACACCCTCACAACCTTGGTGAAGGAACCACTAAAGAATGTATTTCAGAAGGAAGGAAACTGAACCCAGAGGAAAGGAGAGAGTGTCAAGAAACCATGACTGGAAGTCCAAGATCAAGGTGTCAGCAGGGTTGGTTTCTGATGAGACCTCTCTTCCTGGATTTCGGTGGCCCCCTTCCTTCTGTGTCCCCCACTGCCTTTTCACTGTGACTGTGTGAAGGACAGCACTGGTGTCTCTTCCTTTTCTTAGGAGGACACTAGACCTATAGGATTAGGGCCTAACACTTATGACCTCACTTAACCGTAATCACCTCCTGAAAGGCCTGACGTCCAAGTGCAATAACATTAAGGATTAGGGCTCAATATATGAATTTGGGAGGAAGGGCACAATTCAGTCCATAGCATTCAGTAAATATTAAATAAATTGTATCAGTAGTTTAAAGACTTTACACCAAGAAAACACCAGATATAGGAGATATCCTACCAAATATTCAAGAAGCAGACTATTGTGATCACATTCAAAGTCTTCCCAAAGACAACATAAAACACTCCCAAGTGCAGTTCAGGAGGCTAGTCTTAGGTAATATCAAATCCAGATAAGAGCAGCACAAAAATAGGAAATTACAGGCCAACCTCTCTCCTGAGCATAGACAAAAAAAATCTAAACTAATACTAAATTCAATCCAGCAGTGTTTAAAACATATCATGGCCAATTTGGGTCTATTTACAATATGTTAATATTGTTTCAGATGCATTCATTTAATTAGCCATATCAATAGATTACTGGAGAAAAATATATACTTCTCACAAAACATACAGAAAATTTTAGATAAAATTCAGGACTTGTTCATGATATCTAGCACACCAAGAATATTAGTGAAATACCCTTATCTGATAAAGGATTTCTACCAAAAGCTTTCAATAAATATCATTCTTAACGGTGATGTGTTAGAGGCATTCTCTTTAAAATCAAGAATGCCTCCATCATAGCTCTATTCGTTGAAGAAGTAATCAAGACAGTGTTTTTTAATTTTTATTTTTATACTGACCCAATGGATTTTACAGTTAAATTTTTAGAATAAGAGAGCTTAGCAAGTTGAGTGAATATATCAACCAATAAATACATTGCTTCCCAATACCAATAAACAGTTTAAAACTCTATTTCAAAATGCCATTTACACTAGCAGCAAAAATATAAGGTATTTAGAGAAGGCACTTACAAAAGAAGTGAAGATCTTCATAGGGAAATAGAAATGAAAAGCATTGAAAAAGACCTAAATAAATGAAGACAGTGCCATGTTCACTGATAAGAGGACTCCTGATTGCAGATTCACATCCCTCCAAAGGTATCTGTATATATGTTGATATCATAAACAAATATCAAGAGGGTTTTGGTGGAGTGGAGACTTGAAGAGTTGATTCTAAAATTTGCATGGACGAGCAAATGGCCAACAAGTACCCTAAGAAAAATTAGGTGGGTGATTTACCCTGTACTATCAAGGCTTGCTGTAGCACTCTGCGTATGTTAGGTTAGGTAACTGAACACCATGTGTATCAGGTTCTACTGGGTTATCTTCAGTAACAAAACCCACCAAATCTAATCAGCTGAAAGCACAAACTTTATTTCCCGCTTGTATATCTCACTCTCCCACATATACATGTCCATCCCAGGTTCCCAAGAGGGACCAGCACATCACAGTTACTCAGCTACCAGGCTGTTGGATTCACCTGAGTCACACCTGGATTCTTAAAGATTCTGTCCAGAAGTGGCACGTGTAACTTCTATTAACGTTTCCTTGGTGGAATCAAGTCCAAGCCTGCCATGAGTGTGGCAGGGAAGCGGTCCTCCTCTGCAAGAGGAAGGGACAGTGAGGAACAGTAATACAGTTGTTCACACAATAATTTAGACAGTGTGGTTTCAACACTTTCAATGTAAACCAATAGACGGATAAAGACAATGGAACAGAGAGCACAGAACCAGGCCCACAACTATATGGAATTTGAAACACATCAGAGGTGACATAGAAATCATGAAGGAAAAAATGGGATAGGCAACAAATGATGCTGGGACAGTTTACTCTAAATATGGGAAACATGAAATCAGATCCCTGGCAAGAATCAGACTTATAAATTAATTCCAGATGGATTCAAGACACCAGTGTGAACTCTTTAAAACTTTTAAGAGAAAATCTTTAAATCTTTTAAAACTTTAAAACTTTTAAGTTTTAAATCTTTAAAACTTTTAAGATAAAATCTGTTTCAGCTTAACAGGGAAGGATTTCTTAAATAAGATACAAAGAGTGCAAATCTTAACAGTTTCACTTAAAAGTGACAAATTCAACATCTGTCATTAAAATGAAGAACTTGTAAAAGAATACATATATATACATAGAATACAAGAACATATATATATATATATATATATACGTATTCAGGAATACATATATGTAAATACATATATGTAAATATATGTATTCCTGAATCACTTTGCTGTACACCTGAAACTGACACAACACTGTAAATCAACTATACTTCAATAAAAAAATTAAGAACTTCTGTTTTATTAAAAGGCATTAAATAGAGTGAAAAAAGAGCCACACACTGAAGAAGATCTTTGCAACAACTGACAAAAGATTAATATCCTAAATATACAAGGAATTCTAAGGAATCAATATGAAAGAAAAACAACTGAATTGGAGAATGGATACAGGCATTTCACAAAGGAGGGAAAATGAATTACCTGAAATCTGTTGAATAGAAGACCAATCCCATCAGTAATGAGGGGAATGCAAATTAAGACCAAAACAGACGTTGAATCAATAGAAAAATATATAAAAATATGACAATAGCAAGTATCATGAAGGATGTGAAGCAAGGAAAACCTAATAGGCTCTAGGGAGAAGTATACCAGATTTCATCAATTCCAAATATCATTTATTTAAGATATTCCATTATTTAAAATATCACTCAAACAACAAGAACTACGAAAATCACCAACACAGTGCATTTGACCATTTTTGTATTTTCATTACACGTATTGAAAGATCTATTTTAGACTTATTACAAATGACTTTTAGCATATATCACTCTTCTTTTGTGCATACAAAAGAAAACAAACTAAATGGGTTAAAGTATTTCTAAAAATTTTTACATTCACAGCCTGAGTTTTTGAAACACTTTTGACTCAAAGTTGTTAATGCCCAATGTTGATCCATGGAGAAGAGAGAGGCCATCCCCGTTCAGCCCTTTCTGATTTCTAGTCACAGAATTTGTGGGCATAATATAAAAGTTCTTGTTCTATGTCACTCAGTTTGTGGTGGTTTGTTAAACAGCAGAAGATAACTGGCCTGCCCTTCAGTCACAAGGGACTGTGACATCCTTGCAGGACCTTCTTCCCCTTCTAGATCCTCCCATCCACTGGGTCACACGAATGACCACGGCAACACGCTACGCTCCCAGTTCCTGGACCTCCTCCCCCACAGCGATGCCTCATCTAAGCCACCTCAGCTGCCCTCTTTCAGCTGACAAGAAGGCAGGATTCCTCCAGGATCTTAATGGCCACCTGAGAGGGTTTGGGATGAGGAACAAACGGAGGCCTCATCTTACTGCCCCTCCAAAGAGCCCCTGACTCCCCCCTGGGATTGTCAACAGGCAGGACACTGAGCAGAGCTGCAGGTCACAAAGTCACCATGCCAACCTTTCTGTCCATCATAAGTGACATCATAAGGGAATTCTGCCTCCTTGGGGCTGGGGGCCGGCCGAGCAGGTAGTGGGCCATCGCCCAAGGCCAGCGATCTTTGCCTCTTCTGCCCTCAGGACAGGTACAAGGGGAGGCTCAGAGTGCCCCGTCGTTAGAGGGCTGCAGGGGTGGAGGCTGCGGCCTGAGGTGGCCTGGAGTGACCAGGGTCCAACGGGACTGTAGGTACAGCCAGGTGAATGGAGAGTGGCTGGCCCTGGATGCCCAGCCCTGGGCTCTTCCTGTTGCTGTTGCTGCTGAGTGCAGGGAGCTGCCAGCATAGCATCCCGAACTGGAGAAATTTCCACCACCTTGACGCTGGCTGGAGAACCACTGACCGCTCCCTCAGCCCAGACTGGAGAAGCGTCCACAGGGTCACCAGTCATCACAGGAGCAAAGCAAACAAGTTGTATGACTGCGATGGTGTCTTCGACCTCTACATCATCTTGGATGCGTGAGTGGCCTTCCCATCTGGCCCCCGTGCTTCTCGAGGCACCACTGTCACCAAGGTTACTGATGGCAAGAAGTGGTCCAGGGGGATCCCAGGCTCTGAGAGAGGGGAGGCAAGGACAGTCTTGGTCAGACCCAAGGAACAGACCTCTGTGGCCTCCTTGTTCCTGGACAGAAAGCAAGCCCCAGGCATTTATTTCCTGGGGCTCTTACTTCTGGAAAGGAAAAAGGTCACCATAAGGTTTCTCAATGGCTCTCAGTCTCTCCGTCAACTTGGCCTGGATCTGTGACCTGCATGCCCCTTAAACAGCTGGAGGGGCAGGCAATTGCTAGAGGCTGCCTTCTCAGCAGTTGTGAGAAGCTCACAGTGCATTTGGGTTTCTTTTCTTTTCTTTCTTTCTTTCTGTTTTTTTTTTTTTTTTTTTTACCCAAATAACCTCTGTTTTTACTGGGCCCCAGAGAGATTGGTGTATCATCTGTTAGGCATTCTCATAGTGTCACTGCTTAGCAAGTCCTTTGCTTTGCTGCTTTCTTTGACAACTTGGAGACCCACGTTACAATTTGTGTGCACTTTCAGAACAGTTTGGTCTGTCTGAGTGTGGCCCTGGGAAACCTGTGCTGTGCATTAATTACCTTCTGGCCCTCATAGAAGGAAAGGGAGGGGTGAATCCTCAGGCTGGAGAGATTGCCTTGGTTCCATTTTCAACTCCTCTGTGGGGCTGAGGATAAAGCTTACATTTAGTAGTAACAGTGGCATGACTCTTAATATCATTGAAATATTTTATGGTTTCCAAAGTCCATCACTGCACATCTGTCATCCTCAAAACAATCCTGGGAAGTAAAGTGGGAAGGTATATGCATATGCAATCTCCTGGGAAGGGGAACAGGCTCCTAGAGGTTGGATGAGGTATGACAGAAGCTGGTGGGGGTGACTGGACTGAATCCTGCTGGATTCTGCAAGTGGGAGGAGGAGCTGTGGGTGTCCAGGAAAGGGACCTACACACCCATTTCCCAGCCCCAGGCCATCAGAGAAGAGTAGGCCTACAGCACGGCCATTGTGGGCCAGGCTAGGCTTGTCTGAAAACACAGCAAATTCCTCAGTTCCAGAGAAATAACACTGTCTCTCTGGGAACTGTGCTCACTCAGTCTGGTTATAGAAAGCCTTGCTGTCTTCGAAACCATCTTGATGAGAATATTTGGAGGCTGAGGACAAATTCCCTCCGGATGTCCCCTGCTACTCTTGTGGAGAGGGGAATAATGACCACTGAGGAGGCAGCCCCAGCTTTGCAGTCAGGCAGACTCCACTCATCATCAGTCATGCGGCCTAGGGCAAGTCGCCTCACCTCTCTCTGCCTCCGTGTCCCCATCTGTACAATGGGGCCTTCATACCCACCTCACCAGGTTGGGATGGGGATGAAGGGGAGTTTATATGGTTTGCCCAGCATGTGTCAGATGCAGTCGTGGAGGATGAGCATAAAACAAACTTCCAGGGAAGGCAGAGTCACACACCCTGGGAACTCCCCGGCACTGCAGGGACCCCTGATCCAGCCCTGACTCCGTGGCTCACTCTCTCTGCATGTGCCCTTTGTGGGGAGGTGGGTCGTGCGTCAGACACCTCTGCTGGTGGCACTCCCAAGGTTCTCTGGATCTTTTATCCATTGGTGAGCAGTCTTATCCATTCTCTCATTCCCTTGTTCATCCACTCACTGAAATAATTACTGGAAAACTGCTATACGCCCGTCACTGTTTTGGGCAGTGGGGATAAGGCAGCAAACAAAACTTGAAAAAGTCCTTGTTCTCTTGGAGCTTTCATTGTAGGAGACAAGAAATAAGTCAAAGAGGAACTAGGGTATTAGCTGGGGATAAATCAGAGCGGGGGGGAAACAGGACAGGAGGATGAGAAGTGCTGAGGGAGGATCAGAAGTGCTGAAGAAGTGCTCAGGAAAGGCTATGCTGACAGACTGGGGCAGTGTGGGGGAAGCTTTGGTGATTTTTGAGCAGAGGAGATGTGTGATTGGATCATGTTTAAAAGGGCCACAGTTGAAGGACGCAAGAATAGAGCCTTCCGGGAGACCAGTGAGGGGCCTGGCACAGGGGTCCAGGGAGGATATGATGGTGGTGTGGACCAGTAGGTATGGGTGGCAATGATGAGTGGACAGATTCTGGAGCTATTTTGAAATTAGAGGCCACAGGATTCCAGAGAGTGTGGATGGGGGGAAAGCCAGGTGTGTCCCTAGATTGGGAATAGGGGTAGAGGATGAAAGCAGTTTCATCACCATGTCTTCATCATTATGTGAATAAGTATTATTATCCCTGTTTTACAGATGAGGCAAGGAGGTAGCTCAAGGCCAGGGGATGACCCACCAAAGCCTCCGTATAGAATACACGGATCCAGAATTTGAACTCTGGAATCTTAGTCTTTTTTTTCGACAGTTTGATTATAGTGTGCCTTGATGTGGATCTTTTCATTTTATTGCATTTGGAGTTAGTTGAGATTCTTGGAAGTTGTACAATCATGTCTTTCATCTAATTTTGGACATTTTTGGATGTTATTTCTTCAAATAATGTTTCTGCTTCTTTTTCTTATTTGCTTCAAGAATTCGTACAATATGTTTGTTGGTCTGCTTAAGCGTGTCCTACAGGTCCCTTAGACTCTGACCACTTTTTTTTTTTACAACTTTATTGGAGTATAATTGCTTCACAATGGTGTGTTAGTTTCTGCTTTATAACAAAATGAATCAGTTATACATATACATCTGTTCCCATACCCCTTCCCTCTTGCATGTCCCTCCCTCCCACCCCCTCTGCCCACTTTTATTCATTCTTTTTTCTTTATGCTGCCAACACTAAACAGTAGCAATTGTCCTATCCTCCACTTTGCTGATTCCTTGCTCTGCCTAGTAAAATTTGTTATTGAACCACCCTAATGAATTTTTCAATTTATTATTACACTTTCTGCTCCAAAATTTCTGCTTGTTTTTTTTAATAATTTATGTTCTTGGTGATATTTATTTTGCTCATGTATCATTATCCTGATTTCCTCTCTTTCTTTGTCTTTATTTTCCTACTTCTGAGCATATTTAAGATGCTTTTAAGTGTTTGTCTAGTAAGTCTGATGCCTTGGCTTCTTCAGGAATGGTTTCTGAAATTTTACTGAGTTCCTTTGATTGAACAATGATCCTGTTTCTTTGTATGTTTCATGTTTTTTTGTTGAAAATTAGGATTTTTATTACTATAATGTGGTATCTCTAGAAAGCAGAATTCACCGCAGCTTACTGGGTTGTATTTGCTTTTATCTGTTAATGTAGACTTGTGTAGTAGTCCATTTATTCTGAAACTTTTCCAAACTACTTCTGCAAAGAATATTCCTTGTTGTGTGTGATCACTGGAGTTTCTGTTCCACTAACTCTTATTCACTGAATGTATTGACAGAGATTTCCCAAATGCCAGGATCTGAAACAAACATAAAACCATTACAAAATTGTAAAAAGACCTGGGGTGGCAGGGAGAGGCCACCTCTTCCATTCTTTGCAGAATATTTCTTTGCTGGGACATTCCTTTAGCACTTAGCTAGACTACCACTGAGCCTAGGGATCATCCTAAGGTGAAACTTAAGGTCTTCTCAAGACTTTCCTGAAGTTTCTCCTGGCCTGAGCATATGTGTCTGTTTTTAAATTCACCTATGCCCACAGCTGATTTTAAACATCCTAATTGACTCCAGCCAGGTAAGGAGAGTTTTACACAGTAATTTGTAAGTAAGGTCGACACTGCTCCCTCTAGATCAAGGACAACCTGGGACTGGGCCAGTGATCAAGACCCAAACTGCCACCATGCCAGAGAAGGTGTGGGAGAAATGTGATGAAATATGCAACAAAACTCCTATCATTTTGAAAATAGCTATTTCTTGATTGCACATTTGCTTTATTGTTGTAAGCTTTTTTTGTTTCCTAGGGCTCCTACAAAGTTGGTGCTGACAGCTTATGGTTGTTTGTTCAATGTCTCCATGGGGGAACGAGGGCTTAGATTTTCAGACCTGCCATTTTGGTGACATCATTCATGCTACAAGTTTCTGTTTGCAATTTTATTTTCACATTTAGGAGAAACTGAATGAACATAAATTTTAAATGAAGCACTATTATTGTTCACAACAAAAATCTTGAGGCCCCTGACCCTTTCCTCCTCACTTTTGATCTCACTTCCCAGAGGCAGCCACTTACAAATATTCCAGATTTTTCTTCTGACAATATGACCATGTTTCCAATGCTGTGCTTGTATCGACTGCTATTTCCTGCTTTTTGAGGTTTATACATTCTCTATTGAGTTCTTATTAGGGGGAGAGGAAAATGTAGCTTTCTGATAGCTCAGCTCCCCTGCATGACACTGCCATAGCCACTTCCGATGTCCCAGCATAGTTATCTCACTAGGATGTTTTGGCCTCAAGCTTTAATCTCAGAGATATCCTCAAATTGCTGGTGACCCTCGTCTCTCCATTATCATTTAAGAGTGGGCACTAAATCATGATTGAAGCTCTGTGTGCCAGAAGACCATGCTCTGTTCCAAACTGCCTCCTTCCTGGGGACCTGAGTGTCCCTGTAGTATTTTCCACTGCCATGAGCACTCGTGTTCTTCTGCGTTCTAGAATCAAGACCTTCATTCACAATAATCACACACTGAAACCTTTTCCAGAAGAGGTGGGTGGGTTGAAGACTTTTGTTTCCTATATATCTCCTTTGGAAGATCCTCTTCAGTTGGGGAGAACACAGACGAGAGGAGTAATGAGAAGGAAAGTGGAATGTGGTACGAATAGTTCAGAAAGGAGTTGCCACGCACTTAAGTATACGAGCTCCTAAGGAAAAGTCTGTATTGCGGTTGGGTTGACAGAGTCTTATGCTTTGCCACCCACAGTTGTCACACACAGCAGTGTCTCCCACATCTGCCAAGTTCAGGGGGTAAATCATGGGGTTTGCAGCTAGTTCTGGGCTCAGATCCATGGAAATTTTGGCAAATTCCTTGACCTGTGAGAGCCTCAGTTTTCTCATCTGTAAAATGGGAATAATGATATCCTAGAACTGATTTGGAATTGGAAATCATGCATGTAACATGTCTGGTATATACCTACTCCAGGAATGATAACCATAGTATTGTTAGAATTATATATCCTTAGTGTACTCGCCATCTCTTGACAGTTCTAGATACAGCCAAGGGGAGGCAGAAGGAATGGTAGAGGGGAGAAGGATGCTTTTGGGTATATGGGAATTACACGTATAAATATGGCATTCAGGATGTTTATGGGCATGGTGATCACTGGAGGTGAAAGGAAGGAGCTCCTGGTGGGTTCCTCAGACTTACAATCCATATCAAAGACATGAGCCAACATTCACTGGGGAAGAGCCCAGAACAGGGCACCAGCCTCAGTTTCATCCCTACCGTCTGCAGAACCTTGAAAAAACACTTAGCCAGTGAGACCCACATTTGCCCTGCGTAACCTGCACTAGTGCACACCTGCAGAGGCGTGGGATTACAAGGACCTTTGAGCCCTGGCCAGTAGGGCACATGGAAGTTCTTCCCACCTAGACAGAGGGGGCATGAGGCTCCAACCCCCTTCAGCCTCCTCATTCTCCATTCAGGTACTGAAGTCAGAGCCAATGGCAGTGAGAAACTGAAAGTAGGGATAGGAAGGTCCCACACCTTCCCCTGCCGGTGGGGTATGATGACCCCAAGACAGCAGTGTCCCAGACCTGGTTCTGTTCCTCCCCATAAGTGTTCCCAGAAAAGGCCTTCAGTGTCCAGAGTGGCTCAGCTTTGCAGGCTGATAAGAAAGCAGTGAAGTAAAATAGTCTGAGTAGCACATCCCTCTCCTGCCTGAGGCCAGGGCTCTTGTGGTGGTGTCCAAACTGGGGTACCAGGAGAGCAAACATAGCAGAATTGCTTAGGCTTCTCCAACCGCTGTATCCTCCCTTATTCCTTGTGGATCAGCCATCCTGGTTGGCCACCCAAAGTCCCTCATCCCCAAGCACACAAGTCAGGTTGGTCACCCTCCCCACCACTCACACTGGTGAAAGTTACCACCAAGGTGACCCACTGAGCTTGCTGCGGGAGTGTGGCAGCCTTCAGCTACGTGCGGTGGGGAAGAGATGCTGAAGGGTCTGCTGGAAACGGGAGGCAGCGGCTCTGCCCACCGGGAGGAGGGGCCTCATCCCTCTTAATCAAGTCTTCTTTGTTTTCAGGTCGGCGAGCGTGAGCAGATCCTGGGATGGCATTTGCGATTTAGTAGAAAAGCTGTTGAAGAGGTTTACAAAGTAAGGCTGGTGTTTTCCTCTGACAGGCAGAGTACACAGCTCTTTACAATCGGTGGGCATGGGAGTCCTTTGGATCAGGAGCAGAGAGCCCAGGGCAGTGTTCTGAAGCAGAAAGAATTACCAATCACTGGTTTGATCAGGTGTCGACATCCTTCTTGGCTCCTGCCTGGGAATCAGGTTACAACGTGGGGGGCACAGTCTATCCTTGAGGACCTCATAGATGAGGAAACGGGCAAATCGGTAACACATAGCTAAACACTGGGCTAAAGGGTGCTAAGGACCAAAAGAAAAGAACAAAGGAGTTACTTGCAACTTTTAAGGAAAAAGCAAGTATTCTTAGGAAAAAAAAAACAAACAAAAAAAAGGAAGCGTGGCTTCCCAGAGACTGTGGAATTTTGAACTAAATCTTGAAGGATGAGGAAGGACAAGGTAACAGGAACCATCAGGGAGACTTCTTGTGCAGTGAGTGGTCTGTTTGGCTGGAAAGTGGGGTTACTTCAAGGGAGAGCTAGGAGATGAGGCTGAACAGGACAGCATGGGGCCAAGTCCATGGGGCTCATAATGCCAGGCCCTGGGGCTTATGATTTCCTGCTCTGAGCAATAGGGAGCTATAGATGATTCTAGGGCAGGGGTCTGACATGATCAAGGTTGTGCTCCAGGAGAAATGTCTGATAATCATGGATTAAATGAGGTGGAACATGACCCGGGAGAAGTGGGGAACCCAGCAAGAACCTACTGCAGCAATTTCACAAAAGATGAGAGTCAAGAGACAAGAAGACAGTGGGAGAAAGAGGGAAGGATGTGTATGAATGGCTGCTGAGAGGTAGAGCAATTTCCCTGAGATAAGAGGCGGGCAGGGAAGATAGGAGAGGAGGGAAGTGTGGGAAGGTCCAGAGAATTTTACATTAGAAGAGAGGCCAGTGGAGAGGCCCTCATGCAGCAGTTTATAAGTGTCTGCCTTCTTGTGAGTGCAGGGAGCGTGTGCATATGCCTCTGTGTGTGTGCGTGTGTGTGTGTGAGAGAGAGGGACTTTGGGGGTGTTGGGAGTGTAGGGACGGAACAGGATGCCATCTCAGCACTCACTTCCAGCAAGATCGCACACCTTATAGGCCTCCGAATCCTTCACAAAAGGAAGGAAACTTCCAGGATTTGAGAAATGCACAACAAAGCAAAAGAGTTGGGGTGGAAGGAGGCAAATTGACAGGCACCCCTCCCTGGCTGCTCACTGATGTTCATTTTGACCAGTGTGCATGGCTTCTTATGAGCTCACGCTTCCTCCCCAGCCCTAACCTGCGGACGTCCCTCATCACCTACTCCTCATCTGGCAACGTTGTCCTGAAGCTCACCTCAGACAGGTAAGTGCCATTTTAAACCCCCAAGGCAGGCCTGGTGGGCAGGGTAACAGAGAGACACAGGGAGCTGACAGTTCCCACTGGGTGCAGGCTGGGCCGTCCTGGGCTCCCCTCAGGGTCCACTCTGACCCCCAGCCCCGGCTCCATGGCTCCCACAGACCCCTGGCTGTGCTGACCCTGGCAGACCCCGTACTGCTAGACCATCTCCGCCCCCTCTAAGCCCCGCCCTCCGCCTGTCCTGTGTCCCCTCTGCGCTCTTCCGTTTTCTGAGAACTGGCTCACTGCAAGGACGTCTGGGACCTGGTGGAGCAGACGTGTGGGCCCTTTGTGAACACTGGCCTGTGTTGGGCACCTGCTCTGTGTGTCACGCTCTGCTCTGGGCCAGTGGGGGAAGAGGGTAGGCACAGTCAGAACCGGGAGGCAGGGGTGGGCAGTGCTGGAGCTTCAGTGGAGGGGAGCTTGGTCCCTTGGTGGGTCTGAGACAAGGGAGCCCATGAGTGTGGGCTGGGGTGCAGGAGGGAAGCGTGACACAGCAGCATCCTAGGTGGGCCGTTAGGAGGGCCCAGCGATGTGCCCAAGGCCCTGGAGGTGGGAAGCTATGGAGCTCCTGAGTAGCCGGGAGGTTCCGATGCTCATGATGCAGATGATCGGAACCCAGGGAGTGTGCTGGTGCCAGTGCGTGGACGCAGCCCTCCCCATGCCCGGCTCCCAGGAGAAGCAGGGGCTGTGCTTCCTGTTCAGTGAGCTAGGGGCAGGTGTGGTTTTGTGCATGTTTGAGTTTAGAAGAGAGAGACCAGAGTGGGTTTGAAGTGGGGAAAGAAAGTCCATGGGGAGGGATACTGGCAGGTGGCAGAGAGAGGCGGGGGCTGGACGGGGGCCTCTGGGGGAGGAGCTGCCCGTGGGTGGCAGGAGGACCACTGCCCCCTCCAAGGCAGCAGGCTCAAGACCCAGACCGAGAGGTTTGGTGAGGCTCATGGAGGGCATCCCTGGTCCTCTCTGGAGAGTGTAGGAGAGGAAGTCTTCCATGACAGAGGGTTCAGGAGAGGGAGTGGGGCTCAGGGGAGAGGAAAAGATATGAAATCCTCTATGTGTGTGTGTTGGGATGGGGGGGATACGTACCTAGGAGGACAGCTCAAAATCAACCATGGCCCTGATGCTTCCAGCTCGGGAGGAGCCCCCAGAATCTTGCTGAGATCAAGGCTCAGCCTGGGATTGGGCATTCCCGAAACTCCCTAGGAGTTTAGGAGGGTGTGGCAGAGGGCTGGGGTGGGTCCTGGTGTACAGGGTGAGTCCAGCAGTGGCCGATGGGATCTGATACGAGGTGTGACTCTGGTGGGTCTGCAGAGCGTGTGGGGCCAGGACTGGGACCCGGGATGGTGCTTTCTGAGCCCCGCCACTAGGGGGAGCAGGCTGAGGATGGCGCGGTCCACACAGGGCTTGCTCTGGGTGCTGGAGAAGCCAGAGGGCACAGGGCTAGGAAGCCCCAGGGGTGATGGTGGGGGTGGGTGAGAACTGGGATGAGGTGGAAGGGGCTCTTATGGTATGAGAGGGGTATTTTAAGAGCAGGAGGGATTGGTGAGGGTGCTGGGAGCCTGGTGTCCCTGTATGAGAAGAGCTGGGAGGGCAGCACTAGGGAGAGCCACTCAGGTGAGAACTTTGCCTGGTGACTTGAGTCCTGGGCAGGAGGCTGGGGAGGGCTGAGAGTTTCAGGATATTCTGAGGTGAGAACAACAAAACTGAAATCTTCCCAAAGCGCCAAGACCTGTATTTATGCTAGACTAGGCAAGGCCTGCTTTGGCCTGCCCTGGCCACTGGTTCCAGGTCTCCTCTCCTCCTGAACTGGGTTGAGTAGGTCTGGGGCTCTCATATCTCACCACACACGAGCATCTCTTCTGCCCACAGTGAGAAATCAGCCTTCAGGGACCACATTCTCCTTAGACTTGCTGTGACAGCTCAGCCCATCACACTGGATAAGCCTGAACCTAAGCCCCACCCCTGGTGTGTCCCAGTCCCATCCCCTGCTATCTGCTTTAACAGAGGCCGACAGCCCATCCCTATGGCAGCCTGAGGTCACTTCTCTTCCTCCCACATGGACGGGCCTCAGGCCTCTTTTCCAGCTTATGGTCTCTTTCTTCAGGAGCACATGAAGCCCAGGAGCCCTACACTCTAACGCAGCATCCTGACTACTTCCTTTAGTACCAATCCAGAGGGGGAAGGGGCTTGGAGAGACCAAGTCCACCTCAGGGGTCTGTGGCAGGGGAGGAGGGGACAGGGCAGGGGTATCAGCAGAGTGGCTTTTCCAAACTCAGCCTTGCCTGTTGGAGGATGATGGGTTCTCACCAGGGACCCCTTAGGTGCCCGCAGTACCACCAGTCACATTGGGGGTGCTGGATTCACAGGTGTGCATCCATGGGTGTTCCCCCCTCACCATGGACAGTCAAGGCAGGGCCCTTGCTGAGTCCCCTGAGGTCTGCATGAGCACATTGAAAGCCAGGCCCTACCCGTGGGACCAGAAAAGCAGCATCCTCCATGCTTACTGAATGGGAGACAGAGAAGGGTTAGGGTTAGTTCTGTCAGTGTCAAAGCCACAGGCAGAAGGGTCACGACAGTGTGGCTAGTGTCCTCTCTTGTCAAGGCAGGTCTGCACAGGGCAGAACGGCACCAGGACAGCTGGAGCTGTTTCATAGCAATCAACCTTCATTGCTCCTCAACCCTCTTTTCTGATTTGTTTTCAGAAATATGCTAAAACATGCTCTTAAAAGACTTCGGAATGTAGTGCCCTCAGGACCCAGAAACATGCAGGAAGGATTGAGAAAGGTACAGACTCTACGGCTAAGGGAATTTACTCTGCTTTGTCAAGTTCTTAAAGAATTATTGGGTCATCTCACTGCCCTCCCCCAACATTCCTTCATTTTGTTGCAGGCAAGTGAGCAGATTTCAAGAGTTTTCTACAATAGTAAGTTGCCTGCTGACGTCACTGTGCTCAGGTGGGACAGAGCCAGGCGCGGGCCTCAGCGAGGGCTGGTGCAGACCCACCTCGGCCAATTCCTAGCGCTGACCTTGGAGCGAGTCCCTTGTCCTCTCTGGGCTGCAGGTTCCTCCTCTGCACAGTGAGGAGGAAAACCACCCCCAGGGATGCTTCCGAGAACCACATGGGATCATGCATTACATTCCTGGTTCTTACTAGATATCAAGTGCTTGACCTATGGTTGGGCTGCATGAAAAAGAAAAGAGAACTTCCAGGGATGGCGAGCAGACGGGGTTCAGTTTAGGGAACAGAGACCTTGGTGTCCCGCTGGCTGCCCACACTTTGTCCACCACAGCTCTGGCTCTTCCTCCTTTCCCTTGAGCCTCTTTCCTCTGGTTGACTCTCATCCTTTGACTGTGCCTCTGCCAGTGGAAATGGCTGTACTTGGCCCAGACCAGCTGCATCGAGACTGTAGGGTTGCAGCCCTTGTCAGGAAGGATGCATGGGCTGCTGGGGAAAGGCGGGAAGCTGGGCGGGGGCTGCTGCCCAAGCACTGTGACAGTCATTCTGGCTGCTCCTCCCTGCGCTCATCTGAGAGGCTTGTCCTCGTCCAGTGAAGTAGCTGCAGTTGCCTTTCAGGGCAAAGGCTGTGCCACCTGCCCATAGTGAAGGTCCACTAGGAAGGGCTCTGATCCGGTCTCAGGCTCCTCGTCTGTCAAGTGGGTCCTGGGCTGAGGCCCCTTCTCCCTCCAGGTGCTCTGGGTGGTGGGTACTCAGGTCAGGGTGGCCTCTCCCCAGGAGGAGGAGGTGTGGGAGCAGTGCTGTGGGCCTGGCAGCCTGAGGCAGGTCACTCCAGGTGCCTTGCTGACCAGGCCACTCCCTGCTTCTTCTGCAGACAGGAAAGCTGCCAGCCTAGTTTATGTTCTGACCGCCGGACCACTGCTGCCATCGACAGTACGGGATGCTAAGAATGAAGTGAGTCTAGTCCATCATTAACAGCTTTGTGCCTCATGTATTTGTGTATTTTATACTCAAAATCTTTCTTCTGTTAGGCCAGCAGGCTTCGGAATATGAAGACCAAGGTTTACTGCCTGGGTGTAAATGACTATCAGAGAGACCAGGTAATTCAGAACAGGTAACCAGGTGCCACTCTTGAGCCCAGTTGGAGAACGCTTTCAAAGGCAGTTGTCCCAGGGTTCCCCAGAGGATGGCCCTCTACCCGTCCCAAGTGTTTGGACAACAGGTAGCCACAGCAGATGAATAGCCAGTGTTCTATAAAGCTACACACCATCCATGTGGGTGGAGGAGCTTTCCACTTGCCAAGGGTGGGCTGCTGGCAGATGCCAGGGCGTGGCCATTGGAGTCCAACACGGCAAGAGGCAAGAGCCTGTCTTCTTGCATGGGATCTGCTGTGTCCTCAACCGCTGGCTGTATGCCAACCATCTCCTCTTCCTTGTAGCTGATGCAGATTGTAGAAGGAAAGACCCACTTATATGAAGTGCCCAAATCCAGTGATGAGGAAGGCTTTATTATATCGGTGAGTGTGGGCTAAATGTGAGAAGGGGGAGGGGGGGCTTCTCACCACAGTCACGCCTGTCTCGCCCTGACCCTGCCACCCACCTGTCTGTTCCAGCTCGTGGGAAATTCCTGTAAGGAAGTTATGGGGCGGAACACATTCTATGCCTGTGTAAGAGGTACGTGCTGGAATCACTGTTCTAGACTGAATGGCATTTGTGCACGTGTGGAGTGAATGTGCCTGAGTGTGTCCGTTTGAGGGTGGTGTGTGTGTGTGTTTGGTATGTGAATGTGTGTGTGTGTGGTGTCTGAGTGCTGTGTGCGTGCATGGGTGTTTTGACAGAAATATGTCGGGTATGTTATCGTGCGTTAAGTATATAAGTAACCATGTGTTTGTATGAGGCACGTCTGCCACAGATTGTGGTGTGGATATTGTGTGTAATTACATTTTCTTCCAGTTTTATTGAGATATACTTGACATACAGCTCTGTGTAAATTGAAGGTATACCACAAAATGACTTGACATACATATGTTAGGAAATAATTACCCCAGTAAGATGAGTATAATCGCCTTCTCTGGACACGCATGCTCAGCAGCCATGGCTCACGGGCCCAGCCACTCCGCGGCATGTGGGATCTTCCCGGACCGGGGCACGAACTCATGTCCCCTGCATCGGCAGGCGGACTCCCAACCACTGCGCCACCAGGGAAGCCCAGTTTGTACTTCTTAATCCCCTACCCCTATCTGGTCACTCTCCCCTTCCCTTTCCCCATTGGTAACCACTAGTTTGTTCTCTTTATCTGTGAGTCTGTTTCTGTTTTGTTATATTCATTTTTGTTTTCTTTTTTTTAGATTCCACATATAAGTGATAACATACAGTATTTATCTTTCCCTGTCTGACTTATTTCACTAAGCGTAGTGCCTTCCAACTCCATCCATGTTGTTACAAATGGCAAAATTTCATTTTTTATGGTTGAGTAATATTCCATACTGTGTAATATTCCACACATATATACATATATATCGCATCTTCTTTATCCATTCATCTGTCGATGGACATTTGGGTTGCTTCCATGTCTTAGCTATTGTAAATAGTGCTGCTATGAACGTTGGGTTGCATGTATCTTTTTTTTTAATATCGATTCATTTATCTGGCTGCATCGGGTCTTGGTTGTAGCGTGCGGGCTTCTCTCTAGTTGTGGCACGTGGGCTCTAGAGTGCACAGGCTCAGTAGTTATGGCACACAGGCTCTCGAGTTGTGGCATGCAGGCTCTAGAGCACGTGGGCTTAGTTGCCCCATGGCATGTGAGATCTTAGTTCCCCGACCAAGGATCAAACCTGCGTCCCCTGCATTGGAAGGCGGATTCTTAGCCACTGGACCACCAGGGAAGTCCCGCATGTATCTTTTTGAATTAGAGTTTTCTCTGGATATACGCCCAGGAGTGGGATTGCTGGATCATATGATAACTCTATTTTTAGTTTTTTAAGGAACCTCCATGGTGGTTATACCCACCTACATTCCCACCAACAGTGTGCAAGCGTTCCCTTTCTCCACATTCTGGCCAACATTTGTTATTTGTGGTCTTTTTGATTATAGCCATTCTGACAGGTGAGAAGTGATATCTCATTGGGGTTTTGATTTGCATTTTTCTGATGATTAGTAATGTTGACCACCTTTTCATGTACCTGTTGTCCATCAGTATGTCTTCTTGGGATATATAGGTCTTCTGCCCATTCTGTAATCAGGTTCTACATTTTTTTTGATATTGAGGTGTATTCCCTGTTTATGTATTTTGGATATTAACCCCTTATCTGCCATATCACTTACAAATATTTTCTCCCATTCATTAAGTTGTCTTCTCATTTTGTTGATGACTTCTTTTGCTGTGCAAAAGCTTTTAAGTTTAATAAGATCCCATTTGTTTATTTTTGGTTTTGTTTCCCTTTCTTTAGGAGACAAATCAAAAATATAGGGCCACAATTTATGACAAAGAGTGTTCTGCCTCCTTTCCTTTCTAGGAGTATTATGGCTTCCAGACATATATTTGGTTCTTTAATCCAAAATAAGTGTATTTTTGTACATGGTGTGAGAAAATATTCTAATTTCATCTTTTACATGTAGCTGTCCAGTTTTGCCTGCCACAGTTATTGAAGAGATTGTCTTTTCCCCATTGTATCTTCTTGCCTTTTGTGTCATAGTTCAATTGACCATATGTACATGGGTTTACTTTGGGGCTCTCTGTATCTATGTGTCTGTTTCTGTATAGTACTATACTGTTTTGGTTACTGTAGCTTTGGAGTATAGTCTGAAAATAAGAAGCATAATACCTCCAGCTCTGTACTCTCCCAAGAAATTTTTGGCTATTTTGTGTTGAGAAAGTATGCAGACTTTTAAATATGGGGTCCAATTGTTTGAAGACACTTGAAAAGTTAACAAAATATGTCATCTGGCAGCCATCTTCAGCCCACAGGCTGAGAATCTATTTTCTGCAAGCAGAGAAATTGCAAACTTTGCCTTGATCTGATGGGACCTGCAGGAAGACCTGAAGCAGGAGGAATCAGACTGCCAGGTCCAAGGCTGTGCTGGCATTTCTGAGGAATATTCTTCGAGTTAATTGACTTTGGGCAAATCAAGCATCTGGGATTGGAATGAGCAGCCTGGGCCAGGAGGCAGAGGTGGAGGCTAATGACCTTGGACTTGCAACAGGATGACTTGCATGTTATCCTGGACAGCTCCCAAGGGGGCAGGCCCAATAACTGCCCTCTCTGGATCCCCTAGTATTTGTTTCACGGGCCAGAAATCCCCAACAGCCTGGAGAGAGGCTATGGCCCAAAACTGTATCTTAGCAAATCAATGTCTCCCACCCTGACAGAAGGAGGTGCTTGGTGAATCCCTGGGGGGCTGTGTGAGACCCGTGGAGGGGCAGGAAGGGGGCGGGGCAGAGCACGCACTGCAGACTTCAGAACCACAGCTGAGACAGGACGTCGCCTGCCATGGGGGATTCTCCGGGGCAGGGTCCTCGCCTCCTCCGTGCCTCACCCAGGTCCTGGCCTTGCTCCTGGGGTCTCCAGCCTGCCATAGGCAGAGAGAGAGACACGGAGGAGGAGCAGACCCCCTAGTGTCAGAAAGCCCCACAGACACCCAGGCTTGTGTGCTCAGCTCAGACAAGGGTCAGGACTGTCTTCAGCCTGTGCTGTCGCGGTTCCTCTGTCATTTACGTAAGGGAGGGCCTGCTGGAGAGCACTGCCTGCGCCTCTTAGGCAAGACCTTGGACCATCTGGGTCGGAAACCCATGGCTGGGTTCGCCTCTGTGGAGGGGACGACATTAGGTGCCTTTAGTGAGCTTGATGGGTCAGAGGCGGTGGTGAGAGGCCCCCTGATTGCTCAAAGCCCAGCCCCGCTGCCTCAGAGTGGACCATCAGTGACAACAGGTGAGCCCAGGGGGAGGAAAACGGATGTGGGCTCCGACACAACTGCTTCCTCAGAGGAGTCCCCTGGGAATTCAGTTACAGGGTAGCCTGAAATAATTGTGAGATCAGAGGGAAGTCAGCACTCAGCCACTCCTAACACAAACCTTTGGATGTTGCCCTTACAGAATCCTACCAACTTGGGTTTTATGCATATGGCCTAAGTCCAGACAGAATGAAAGACTATACTTGCAGATATAAGTTGGACAAAACCGAAGTCTTCAGTAAGTACCCACCTTGGTGCCTCCAAGTAACACACTTCCCACATTGCTCTGCATTCCTTACAGCCAACCAAGACTTCAAAGCCCTTGCTGGCCATTCACTGTGGACACTGTGAGGATAGAGGCAGCATGGACAATGGAAGGAGGGACCTGGCTGGGAAGCCTGGCCACTGCTCCCTACATCTCAGGCCAGGCAGGGATCAATCCCCAGCACATCAAGAGCATCTTGGGTCAGGGCGTGCACCTTTCAAGGCTGGGTTGGGAGTGCTGGGTCTGTCCTCACTGCTACACTCCCCCCACACTTTCCTCGGCCCTCACTTCCCTTGAGAGACAAGGACTTGAATCTCACGAGTCCGCTGGTGGGAAGTGGAGGCGGCCCCAGGGCCCTGAGTCTGGGCCAGGTGCACTGAGCTCTCCCAGGACCATGTGGTCACCTGGGATTGAGAGAGGATGCCAACTGCCAGGCCTGAGCCCCGGAATCCTGGCTCTGGCCCACATTTCATGTGTGATCTTGACCTAATGAGTGTTCTGCTCTCAGCCTCTATTATCTGTACTGTGAAATGGGGCCAGTATGGTAGGTGTGCTAACTAAGCCCTATCACATATGTAAAGCTACTGTTTGGAAATACTCAGGCACCAGGTGTCCTTCCAGGAAGGGTGAGAGGCCTGAGGAAGCACACAGTTGGGGAAGCAGATGTGTCCTCAGTGCTGAGGTGGGCCTGATCTCTCACAAAGAGCACCTGGGGACAGTGGGACTTTCTCTTCCTTCTCAACCCTCCCCTGATGCATTGACTTAATATGATTATATTATGTTCAGTGACACACTTCACTCCAGGGCCATCTGGTAAACCCAGAGCGAGCCCTCTGCCCCAGCACAGTTCTGGGCCATCTCTCCTCCTTCCACGGGTGCATAGAATGCGCAGGGCTCTGCCATTGCCACACTCTCACACCACATAGTGTGTAGATGGCCTCAGGGAGTTAGATATCTCTTGGTTTCTACTTCAGAAGTGATTAGGACTGAGTAACACATTGATATGGAGAGCTAATGTTTATTACATCTGGTAGTGTGCTGTGTCTTCCATGCACTACCCCAGTTAATTCTCAAAAGACCTAGTGTTATTGCTTTGTATGCAGCTGATGCAGCAAGAGCTAGAAAGTAGACACAGGTGACCTGATTGCATAATCTAGGACTTTGACTTTGCTAATGACAGTCCTTGAAAAAGATCGGGAACAGCCTATCCTCCAAGAAGTGTATTCAGATACCTCCTCTGGGTTCAGTGGCTGTACTGTTTTCTCACCCTTGCTGTCACCTGTGTTTCTCTCTAAGGTGCACCAGCACTAGGGTTTCCCATGTCCTGCACTCCTCTGCTGACCGCCATGCTGCACGTGGTCAGAGGCGGACCAGAAGTGGAGGATCAGGACTGTTTATGGCCATGAGCCCCGATGCACTGATGAGGATTGATGTGGTTGTCTCTAACTGTATTTTCCTCTGATTAAAACATCTGGGAAAACATTTTCATATATATAGAAAAGAATAACAAGGAGTAATTTTAAAACCAATATTTCTGTATGTTTTATAGTATCTATTTTAGTGTATAATGATTTCATGTAATAAGAAATCTTTAAAATACAGCAATGGAAATATTTGGTTTAATCAGTTAATATTGGTTTCAAAGCTCCTCTGCAGTCAACCAGGCTTTTCTTCGCCCTCAGTATGTGAGGTGCCTGCCTTCACCTCACTCTCCCTGCTCTGTGAATACTATGGAAATTACACCACATTTCCTTCTGATGTTTTCACACTAATCCCAATCACCCTACCCCTCAGACACAAATCATTCCCCCTAAACATAACTGGTGATTAATTTCTATGTCAGCACCAAGGAGGGGAAAACAGTTCAGAAGTTCTTAGCTAATCTGACAACTCAGTTATGGCCGAAAGCTGGTCACCTGGAAGAGGACCATCTGTGCAGAACAGGCCTGACCTGTGGCCACTGTCAGGGTGTGAGAAGTTTTAGGGTTCAGGAGAGAGAAGGTTCCACAGCTACTAGTTACGGACTGCCTGAGCCTCCGGAGTGCCACCTCCCAGATCCCATAAAATTACAGAACAAGCACGAACACAGAAGCCCTGTTCCCCTCAGGCTTCCCTGTGTCCATAAATGTCACCACCACCCGCCCAGGCGCTCTGCTCACTAACGGGCACATCGCCCTTGACTCCTCTTTGCTCTCATCCCACATCCAGGCCACCTGCAGGCCCTGCTACCTCTGGGTCCAAACTTCCCTGAACCTGGCGAGCCACGCGACAGGCTCACTGAACTCAGAATAAAGCCCAAACCCCTTCCCAGGGCCCACGAGGCCCCGCCCCCTCTCCTCACTCACCTCTTTCCCACAAGTTCAGCTAGTTATGCCTCAGGCCACGGAACAGGCTCCCACAGCCCGGACCCTCTTCCCTAGACCTTTCCCTGCCTTTCCCTGCCTTTCCCCTCATCCGGTTTCAGCTCCAGGAACACTGCCTCAGAGAGTCCTTATCTTTCAAGGATATTTTCAATAACATACAAAAGTAGCAAAAATCGTATAATGCCCTTGAAGCAGCCTTCCCCTGCTTTCAGTAAATATCAGTCCTGGCCAATCTGGTTTTGGTGCTATTCTCATCATTGATTATTGTGAAGCAAATCCCAGACATCCCATCATGTCCTGTATAAATATTCCACTTTCTCTTAAAGAGAAATTCAGTCTCTAAAGGACAGGACAGGTCACCTGCTCCTAAGCAGCTCTCTCTTCCCCTCCTTTCTCTATCCTGTCCCTTGCTTATTGATGTCACTGCACTTTTCACTCTGGCATTTATTTTGTTCATTGTTTGTTACTTTATTGTCTGTCTCCCTCTCCAGTCCCACAAATGTCAGGTCCTTGAGAGCAGGGCCTCTGCGTGCCTTGTTCCCACTAAACGCCAGAGCCCTGACAATGCCTGGTGCACAGTAGGTGTCAGAAGAAGGCAGAGAAGAGAAGCTGCTTCTGCCAAAGTGGTAGCTCTGCTTCTAAGGGCAGGCAGAAGGGGAGGGGCGGATGGGTGGACAAGTCCACTGACATTCTTCTCATGTGATTGTCTTTCAGCTAAACCACCTGACTCAGTGACTGGAGAAAAAATAATTTGCCCAGGACATATTTTTCTTAAAGCTGGACAGTAAGTGTTTAGGTTAGGGGGCCATTTGGGCAGGTGTCGCTACCATGAGCAGTCCAGAATGTGGACTGCCCCCTTTACTGGGGCAGCACATGTCTGTCTCTGGGAGAGCTCAGGGCATCCTCCGCACCTGCCCTGGCTGCCAATCCCCCGAGCTGCTCAGGGGCCCGCGGTGGCCCAGGCTCTGCTGAGGAGGGCAGGATGTGGGAAATGGTGCACCCCAAGGCTGGTACCTTTGCTCCAGGCAGCTTTTCCGAGTGAACCCAACATACCATGTACATCCAGAGGAGTCGGGATGATGCCACCATACAGCCATCCCTGGTCACTTCGCTCCTGGTCTTCAGGGCATCTGACCCCATGCAGGGCTCCTCACTACCTGGTCAGCCCTCATTGCAGAGGTCAATCTCATGGTGCCTGGGGATGGGCTCCCCTTACCCCTGCTGCCTGCATTTGAGGAGCCCCAAATTCCTAAAGTGTAAAGCCATTACCGTGAGGAGAGCTAGGGCTACAGATTGAGCCAAGTGCAGGAACTGTGTCTATCCTGTCTCTTGGGTCACCATCTGCCCTTTCTGTGCTTTAGGGTGGTCGTTGTTGATTACTCTCTGGACATGGGCAATACCTGGAGTGACAGAAGCTTGAATATCACCAGCAAGGACTGTGTGAGTGAATGTTGGGCTGCAACATCCCTCTGGGCTAGCCAGAGACCCTGCTTGGGAGGGAGAGACCACTGGGGATGCAAGAGAGGGGAATAACATCACCGGGGAAATGCCAGCAAGTACAGAAGTAGCCTTTGCAGGTACGCGCCTCGGGTAGCATTTCACAGCCAGCTCGGTGCCCTTAGTGCTTTACTGTGGAGCTGTCCCCCTACTCTGGTTTGTGAAATTCACTGGAATGCTTCTATAAGACTTGAGGTAAAGCCAGATGCCCAGGTCCTGCAGAAACTCTGCCCTGTCTGTGAACCAAGTATCATTGAACGTATGTGGAAGGGACCAATTCGAGCTCTAATCAGAGTTCAGAAACTGTGCTGAGGCTCTGCCCAACCTGGACCCACCTAGCCACCTCCCCTGGCCCCAGCCTTATGGTGGGGAGCTCAAGGCTCCATCCTGGATTCCAGCCGGGGTGAGTTGGAGAGGCTGGGGCACTGTGTACTAGGGGACAGGGTCCAGGGCCTCTAGGAACCCTGGGCCTTCCAAGTCGGGGTCCCCGGCACAGAGGTCAGGAGGGTGGAAGCAGCTGTGGCCGTGCATAGTCAGGGTGTGTTTGCACTGCGCTGGTGTAGCAGCGGGCAGGGTTCTGGACCCTCTCATGACCGTCACAGCCCTGGCCTCCCACACCCATTTGGGGAACACCGGCTGTCACTTAGCAGATGTCATCAACCTCACTGCGGCCACTCCTCCTTTCTCGTGCTCCTCAGTTGCCCCTCTCCCCTAACTGGCTCTGACCTCTGCACGGGGACTCTCCCCTCTGTTGCTGGGAAGCTGGCAGGGTTGGGGGGAAGGGCAGGGCTCAGCTCAGGGAGAGGAAGCTGGGAACAAAGTGCTGCTCCCAGGGGCCCTCTTTTCCCAGCTCCACAGCATCCAGGCCCCTTAGCCTGGGGCAGCCCGCCATGGGGGACAGAGCGTGTGAGCCTGGAGTGAGGTTCCCCTGGGAGGAGGGACACGTGTGCCTAATGCCACCGCCCTTGTGTCCAGTCCCAGCTGGTGAGGGTTCCCGCAGCGTGACGGTCCCCTGTGTGTCTGTCTCTGCTGGTCCCTGCACATCCACCTCTGGACCCAGGATTCACCTCCATGTTTCCCAGCAGCAGTCCCTCCACCGGACGGTCCCCGTCCACAGGCACATTGAGGACTCCGGAGCTGCTCGTGGCTCCGGGCCCAGCACAGGGTCACCCTCAGCCCCACTCGGCCTCTCCTTTTGGCCTCCCTGTTTCCTGGGCATAGGTTCTCTCGGCCCCCTTCACCCCCTGCTTCTCTCAAGCAGAGGCTCGATATAGGGAAGGGCTGGGCAGCGCGGGTCCACAGATGCAGCACACGTGCCCTTGGTTATGCACAAAACAAGAGAACAGAGCCCGTTCCTTAATCCCCCACGTGGACCTGGCCTGTGCGTGGGCTTTCTATAGCCACTCTCTAACGCTCTCAAGTAACTGCTCTCTTCCTCACTCCCGATGTGCATGGAGGCTCCGAGAGAGAGAGTAGCTTGGCCCGAGAATGCAGAGCAGGGAAGTAGGGGAGGGAGGCTACGGGGAGGTGAGCAGGGTGTCCTGCCTCTGCTCTTGCACCCACACCTCTCTGGGGCCCCGAAGCCCCTCCCTCACCAATCTGTGTATCGTAGCATTTTGTGGTCCTCACAAAACCCCTGTGCTCTCAGCCAAGAGAGGCAGTGAAGGCTGTGTTGTCACTCCTTAGAGGACTGGGCTTCCTTGACAGGGCCCTGAAGAGAGTCTCGGAACAGGGCCAGTGGTGGGGTCTGTGGCCCAGGGCTCCACACTGGCTCTCTGGGTACCAGCCATGATCTCCTCGCCCCTCTGTGATCCCTCTGGATGAGGCAACCTGAGGAGAAGGGGAACTGTGAGGTCTGGTGTGGGAAGTGGATGTTGGGTTCACGGGAAGAGATCACCCAGGCCAACCCCAGGACTTTGGCATGTGTGCCCTGTACAGCATGAGACTGTGGAGCGCCCAGCTGTCCCAACTACAACCACAGTGACCACAGTGCCTACCACCGTCAGGACCAGGAGGACAACAGCAAGGACGACAACAACGATGACAACGAAGACCACGCTGCCTACCACTGTCACCATGACAACAACCACAGTGACCACAGTGCCTACCACCGTCAGGACCAGGAGGACGACAGCAAGGACGACAGCAATGATGACAACGAAGACCACGCTGCCTACCACTGTCACCATGACAACAACTGCCGTGACAACCACCACAGAGACTACCGTTGTCGCAGAGGAGGAGACCACAGTGCCCATGGTTGTCACCCAGAGCCCAGTTCCCAACAATCCTCCCTTGTATCCAACACTCATCCCATCCCTGGTCGTGATACCGTTGCTGATTGTCTGCATCTGCTGTTGCAAGAAGGTGAGTGACCCCTGCCCGCACAGCCTGCATCCAGCCCTCACCGACCCCTGAGGGACCAGCCCCATGCCTGCCCCATGATTCTGCCTGTGGCCAGGTTCCATCAGCTCTGGGGTCCTCACACCAGCAAACAAGGCACAGACTCTGTCCTCCCATCCTGGGCATAGACACAGCCTGGGCTTCTAGGGGGCCACCTGCTTCATGCTTTCACCTTCACAGGGAGGTGGCCTATGGACTGTCCCAGCCCCTGGGGAAAAAGGATCCCAGGCCTCCTGAGACCAGGGCTACCCCACAGCAGTCAGGCTTCTGAAGGACTCAGGTGGACCAAGGCCTCAAGAGTCTCTGCTGTTGGCAGACGAAGAGGGGTCTGCAAGGGCACTGATGGTCCAAAGGGAGAAGGATGCTGGCCGGGAGGATGCTAACCCCGGGGGCAGCTGCGCCTTTGAAAACAGCATGGATCCCTGCCCATCTCTGGTGCCTTCCGTCATTCCTTCATCAGTCATCACTAAGTCACCAGGATGTGCAGGGCCCCGTGCTGGGCACAGAGGGGCAGAAATGAAGCAGCCGCCTCCCTTGCCCACAGGCGCTCACCATTTGGTGTCTGGTCTGGTATTGGTAGCTAGGGAGCATTGAGGGAAAATGTCACCTTCAGAGGGTGTGGCAGGTGCCCTGATAATGATAAAGGACAGAGACTGGCCCTGGGTGGGAGGGAAGGCAGAGGCGCTTGCTGGCTGGGTTTGCAAGGACACAGGCCAGAGGTGGGTGAAGAAGACGAACAAGCAGAGCTGAGAAAGGACAAGCAAAGCAGCATAGAAGCCAGCACGTCAAATTTCTGCAAAGGGCAAGAAGTGAGGAGAGAAAGCCGGGTCACGGAGAGGGAGGTGGTCTGTCATCCCTGAGGGCGGGGAGGCAGGGAGGGCTTCAGGGGGAGGGAGGGAAGGGGAGAGGAGGAGGGGTGTGGGGAGTGTTCTCTTGTCTTCATATGATGTCAGGGCTGCTGCTGAAAACTCTACCAGGGACCAGGGGCCTTAGTCTGCCTGTCTCCCCCTTGACCCTCCACGGAGGTACCCATTCCCCTTTCATGACTGAGGAGCCTGAGGCTCAGGGAGGTGGAGCCTGTTGGCCACAGACCCTCAGGCTCTGGGCACCTAGGTTGACACCCCAAAGCCCATGATTTGATCCCTTACTGCTGCCGAGCAGGGTCCCCATCTGTCTGCATAGCTGAGCCAGAGCCCTCCATGCCCCCTCCAGCCTGTGTTTATGTCTCTTTCACATCCTAGATCGTCAAGGAGCCACCACCAGCCCAGAAACCAGAAAAAGTAAGTGGTGTGTTTCGTAGTGATATTGTCAGCATACTTGATGCCCACACTGACCTGCACAGAGAGGCCCTCTGACGTGTATGGGGAGATGCCGTCCCCCACCCCTCCCGCTCCCACCTACCTGGGCAGAGAGAGGCTCAGAAAGAAGAGGGTGACAGAGGGCAGGGAGGGACCCCAGAGAGGACCTGAGACTCACAAAATGTCACCCAGACAACACGGTTCCCCACCTCCGAAGACAGCCTGCACCAGGGCCTTTATCACTGAATCAGCAACATGGGGTAGCCTATTTCAGAAACAGCTATGGTCCCTCGTGATATAAATGGGCCTTTTCTCAATTCCCAAAAGACTCTTTGTAGACTGATCCTTCCCAGGACTCGCGCGAGCATTTGGAACAGGATCCTCAGGTTTCAGGGACCTGGTCCCCCTCCCCGGGCTCTGATGTATGCTGGGCTCCATTTCCTTGGTCTTCATCCATGGCTCATGTCAGGATGAGGGTCGTGGCAGGGTTGGCCTTTAGGGACTGGGGACTGGGGAGGGTGGAGAGAGTCCTAACCTGAATTTGAGCTGTTGGGGCATAGCACAGGTGAGCACAGGGACCAAGGGCCAGGTGAGGAGGCTGGGGCTGACCCAGGGTGGGGCCAAGCCAGGGCCGATAAGAAGTAGTTAGAGGAGGGGTGCCGTGTCCCGAGGCAAGGGGACCTGGGCCTGAGATCTGGTGGGAAACAGGGTCACTGCCCAGGCTGACGTCTACACTGGCTGCAGTGTGGCCTGGGGTGGCTGGATCTGCCAGAGTCAGGTGAATACAGCCCTGTCACCTGCTAATGCCCACACCTCTGCCAGCCTCCGTACACATGGCACAGCCTCACGCCCAGCTTCTCCTACAAGGGTGGCTGCCAGGAACCAAGGGGACAGGATAGAGTTTGTTGATATTTGGAAAAGAGCCATCTTTGTAAACCAAAAGGAGTTGGTGTGGTTTTCACATGGAGGCCACTCTCTTACTGTGCCGGGTGCTGCTCATTTGTCCTTGATTCTCCAACAAACATTTGCTGACTGGCCAGTACTTGACAGGAGCCCAGGCAACAGATGTCATGTGTCTGCACCCAGGAGCTGCCAGACAAGGACTCACACAATAATTTTCTCTCTAGAAGCCATGCCCCGTGCAGGGATATATACCACAGTGATTATCCCTTGCTGTGGGTGCCAAGAAGACAGGATAAGGCTGCTGGAGGTGAGAAGTGTCCTTAGGAAGGGAGACAGAATGCCCTCCAAGCTGGGGGGTGGGAGGAAGCCTGCAGGCCTCCTGCAGCAGAGACCTGGACTTCAAAGTCCTGGCTGGGTGGAGATGAGTTTATGGGTGCTAGCCTTTGACCATGTGGGTCCCAGCACCAGGGTCTCCCCCTTGGAACGGGCCCAGGATTCTTGATGTTGGTGGCTGGCTCACAGCCGGACACTCCCTAGTTCTCACAGAGGTTGTCATCAGCTTCAGCAGTGGCCTGGATTTCACTGGCCAGTGACTGGATGAGTGAAAACAAACCAAATTACCAGTAACCTCATGTGGGTCAGTAACAACTATTTCTGAGACAAGATCTTACCAGCATTAAACTACCCGGGGGTGCCTATGGCTCCTGTCTGCTCAGTGAGGGAGGGAGAGAGCTCACTGCATTGTCCTTGAGGCCCCTGAGATGGGGTGACAAGGGCCACATGGAGGAGGGGGCCTGAGGACACTTCCCTCCCCCAGGTGACTGAGACCTCAGCTGGCAGGGGCCTAAGAGATGAAAGGGATGAAGAGGGCCCCAGGTGGCAGGTGAGGAAGAAAGACCCCACCATCTCTAGCTTCAGCTTTGCCTTCCTCCCCCTGGTCCTGCCTCTGTCGCTATGGGATCCATTGGTCCTCCTGGGAGCTTCAAATGGCAGCTGGAGAGCGGGCCCTGCATGTCCCCTGAGAGTCAGTGTGAGGGCATGGAGAAGCCAGAGCTCACCTTCCAGAGAGGGAGGAAGCACCTGCCATGGGCTCGTTCCTGCCGCAGGCCCGGCCCCACCTTCCGCCCACACCACGTCCACGTTTTCACCGGTTTTTTAGTTTCCTCATCTCTCTCTTTGCCCCCCATTTCAGGACCCTTCCCCTGAGCAGGGACTGCGTCTCTTCCCTGCCTTCTCCCTCTGAGCCCCCCAAAAGCAGGCCCTCTTCCCTCTTCTTCAAGCTACTGCCCAGTCCCCATGCCCCCCTCACCTTTCTCCTTGAAGACCTCTCCTTGGCTACTGCATATCTTCACCAAACTTTGACACGTTTTTCAAAAGTAGCCCCGACTTCTCCTCCTACACCAAAAGTACTGATTTGTTCCAGAAAACAAAACTATCTGTGATCCACAGTGACGAGCTCCCAACAAACACAGAAGGCTTTTAAGCCCCCTGCCCCAGGTGATGGCTGCAGTGTTGTCTCAGCCAGTTTGTGGGGACACAGCCCTGGGAAGCCATGGGAGACAGAGGGGACACCACCCATCTGGAGGCAGCGTCTGTGCCTGTAGCTTCCTCGCAACCACATCTGCTTTTCAGGGAAAACTGGATACGTTTTGTGACATTGCCCAGCACTGAAGCCAGCTGCCACTGATGTGGTATCCACCCAGGGACATGGTAAGAAGGGCACAGGGATGCTCCCCGTGGGCTGGTGTCTTGCTTTTGCTCTTGACAGTTGCCCCTGGGACTTTGGGTCAGAGAGCCCTCTCTGGGCATCGGCCGAGAGGAACGCCCAAGGCGTGGAGACCTGGAGCTCATGAACCTCCAGACGATTCTCAACATGGTGCCCGTGCATTTCCCCTGCATCCTCGTCTCAAGGATGTCAGGACCTTTCTTCTCCAGAGCAATGCCCAGCAATTGCAATCTTAAGCGAAAAGGGCTGGAGAGGCCTATTGGACTCCCATCCATCATCCCTCCCCACTGCCTAACCGACCCTGTGGGACTGCTGGCTGCACCCCATCCATGAGACCCTCCTGGGCTGCTCACTCAGCTGCAGGAGTGGCGGAGGACATGGTGACACCCCTCCCCAATATTGTCTGGTCAACACTGACTGGTTTTACCAGGTAGTAAAGATGCCCCCCTTGTGTCAGTGCCTGTGACAATGTGGAGAAGCCCAATTTCTCCACTTGTCATCGTTGTTATTTAATAATAAAAATGATAGATAATTTTATTGTGTCCTTTCTCTGGGTCAGTTGCTAGACTAAGAACTTTACATGTTTTCACTGTTTTAATCCTCCCAGTAACTGTATTTTTAGGTGCTCTTATTATCCCATCTTTACCAAGGGGGGTCTGACCCACAGAAATGCTGAGTGACTTGTCCCAGGTCACAAAGGCCAGGAGGGGCGGAGCTAGACTTCAATTCGGAGCCTGGCTCCACCCTTCTCACTGCTCTGTCCCCCTTTCAGTTCAGCACTCATGGTCTCATGATGGTTACCCCGAAGCCACCACAGCTGGCCCTACTCAGGCCCCAAGCCCATAGAGAATGGTGCTCCTGATTTCCCTTATAATCATCTGCCTGGGCATCATATTCCTGGGTGTCCCCATGCTCAGACGTTTTGTACAGACGGGGTCAGGGACTTAGAGGATGTTGTGGTCTCAGGGTTTGTAGTGAGGGCTGCACTGACCACATTCACTGAATCAGGAAAACACTGGCTCTTGGTGGCTGGGCAGGTGGGCATTTGGAAACTGTAGACAGGCCTGAAAGCCTCTGGACACTGCTGGTGACATACCTGAGGCATGCTCACACCCAGCAGAGACACTGTCTGGTGACAGTGGTGTCAGGGCTCCTTTGGCAGCTGGGCTCCCAGTTCTGGGTGTGAATCGAGCTCTGAGTCCCAGCCTTGATTGCACAGAAGCCCCATTTTCCACCTGATTCTCCTGGAGCCTCTCCCAGAACCAGCCCCTTTCTAGTCATAAGAGCCCCACCCCAGCCTTATTATGCCCTGAACAGTGGAGACAGCCACCCAGAGATGCTCACTCAGGATCACGAGGGACAGAGCAAGACAGAGGGCTGAAGCAGAGGGAGGCAAGAGGCAAGAGGGTGGACCAAGGGAAGGTGCCAGCTATGGCCTTCCTGCCCAGCGAGGTAAGGGCAGGGGCGCTGAGCGCCTCTCTGAAATGGTCCCATTCCCAGGGCCACTCTTCGAAGCTCAGGTTGGGGAAGTGGCAGAGTGACGGATTAGGGGGACTTATAGCTGCCCAGGGCCCTGCCAGGCCCCTGCAATGCCAGCTCTCGAGTCCGCCCAGCAGTCTGTGGCTCACAGTGACATGCGTGCTCGCTGGAGGCAAAACTGAGGCCTGACACATCAGGGGAGTTGCCAGGACCACCCAGAGAGTAAGTGGCAGCAGCCAGAGCTGCCTGAAATCAGCCCTGCTCATCCTGAGAGGGGCTGGGAGCCCGTAACTGTGCCTGGTGGACGTGACCCCTCCCCCTCCTCTGCCCCCATCCCATTTGACCTTGTCCCTCCCAACCTTCGTCCTGGAGACCTAGTGTTGTAGGATTTCTGTGGATACCCCAGTATTCCAGGAGGTGCAGGAGTGAGTCCGGATTCCTTTCTTGAAGCCCTCAGTGCTCTGGTCCCAGGCTTAAAGTCAATCTTGGTCTAAGTGACGGGGTGTCAGCTGGGACCTACAGTCTCTGCAGACCAGAGTCGGCCCCCAATCCCAGCCCTGAATGTGCAGCAGGAGATACCCAGACAGGCTATGGGGACACAGTACCCAGGAGTGTCCTTATGACAGTCCACGCACTATGGCAGTCGGTCTAATTTACCGTTAACTTCTGTGAAATGACAGTGTCTCTCTGCTCCACCACCTTCTAACCCCCAGAGGAATTTTTCTAATATTGGCCCTTCCAGAACACACTCCTTCCTGAGGTTCCAGGAGAGAATGCTTTTCCTGTCTTTTCAGCTTCTAGAGCTATATTCCGTGTGTTCCTTGGCTCCTGGCCCTTCTCCATCTACAAGGCAGCAGGGCAGCACCTAAATCTGCTCTGCTTGCACAGTCACATGGCCTTGTTTTTTGGGCAAATGTCCCTCTGCTTCCCTGTCACAGGACCCTTTGATCAAGTGTAGGAGCCCCCCCACATAACCTAGAATAGTCTCCCCATTTCAAGATCCTGAATCACACCTGCAAAGGCCCTTTTGCAATATGACCTACAACATCCACAGGTGACAAGGATTAGGACTGGGATATATTCGGGGCCATTATTCAAGCGACCATAGCAAACCACTGAACTAGAAGCTTCCTTGAGAGCAGGGACTGTTCTATAGGGCACCTTGCATACTATGCTTCATGTAAAGAACAGAGGGACACAAAGGCACAAAGGTGTGAGCGTACATGGTGTGGGGATGCACAGATCAGGCTAAGAAGGGTCCACATTCAGGGGCCATGGCTCCAACTGTGCTCCTACGTTCTGACTGCCTTGGTTGCCAATGAGATTTTGGGGGGTAAAGAGAGAGCCCGTGGTCCTTGAGGACCTGCCCACTGAAAGTGAGCTGGGAGTCTGGGAAAGACCAAGGTGTTCTCCCTCTTCTCCCTTATGCTGCCTCAGAGCATGGAGACCCTTTCTTACTCACTGTCTGCATCTCTTAGAGCTGAGTGCTCAGAGTTGTTGCCAGCTTCCAGAGTGCTTAGGGCACCCTGTCTGGTGATCTGGGCTCTTCAGCTGGGAGTCCTAAGCTGAGCAGGAGCTGGGGACAAGGAGGAAATGACAGAAAAGCCAGGGGCAGTTTTTGCTACAGACGGATTACACTGTCCCAAAGGATCTGCATCAATCTTTACCCAAACCTAAGGGCCCATGTGCCTCCATAGCCCATCATCCATCTGACGGTGCCCCCACCTGCCCTTGCCCTGTGGGCCCAGAGCCCAGCCTGAGGATTGTAGTGGGGACTCATCCCTTTGGCCCACAGTCATCAAGAGAGCCTGGGCAATGCTGGGGCTACAGTGGCAATCAGCCCTTGTCTTTGCTCCATAGGCTCCCAGTCCAGAAGGAAGCAGGCAAGTTCAACACCAGAGCAAAGGCAGGCCAGAGTCAGAACAACAGGGTTCCCTGGAAAAGGGAGGGCAGATGCCCAATGCCTGAACTGAGTCTAGAAATAGGAGCACAGACTGGAGGCCAGCACCCAGGGAGAGGAAGGGCATCAACAAGGGCTCACCCTGGGGATCCTAACAGGTCCTGAGCTTACTCCCCTTAAACCAAGGAAACCACAGCCTTCTGCTCCCCATTCTGGTGGCTTCTCAGTGACCTCTCTGTTCTCTTCCTTACAGGGGAGGTGTGTCAACTTCACCTTAATGTATCCCCACTATGCACAAATGCTTTGCAGACCAAAGATCTGCCTTTGACCCAGCCAGGAGTGCCTCCCCCTCGATAGATGTTGCTCGCATTGTCAGCAAACACACACACACACACACACACAATGGAATACTACTCAGCCCTAAAAAAATGAAATTGTGTAATTTGCCACAACACGGATGGACCTAGAGAGTACCATGCTCAGTAAAATAAGTCAGAGAAAGACAAATACTGTATGTTAGCACTTATATGTGGAATCTAGAAAATGAAACAAACTAGTTAATATAACACAAAAGAAACAGATTCACAGATATAGAGAACAAACTAGTGGTTACCAGCGAGGAGATGGAAGTGGGGAGGGGCAAGATAAGGGTAGGGAATTAAGAGGTACAAACTACTATGTATGAAATAAATAAGCTACAAGGAAATATTCTGCAGCACAGGCAATATAACAAATATTTCATAATAACTATAAATGGAGTATAATCTCTAAAAATTTTGTACACCTAAAACTAATATGATATTGTAAATAAAGTATATCTCACTAAAATTTTTTTGAATTAAAAAGTTGTGGTATATATATATATATATATACACACAATGGAATTTTATTTGGCCATAAAAAGGAAGGAAATCCTGCCATTGTGACAACATGGATAGAACTTGATAGCATTTTGCTAAGTGAAATAAGTCAGAGAGAGATAAATACTGTGTGATCTCACTTATATGTGGAAACTTAAAAAAAATAAATAAAACCTCATAGAAAAAGAGATCATATTTGTGGTTACCAGAGGTGGGGAGTTGGGGGAGGAGGAACTGAATGAAGCTGTTCAAAAGGTGCAAACTTTCAGTTATAAGATAAAATAGTACTTGGGATGTAATTTACAACATGATAACTACAGTTAACACTGCTCTATGGTATATTTGAAATTTGTTAAGACAATAGATCTTAAGAATTCTCTTCATAGGAAAAAACATTTTTTTCTTTTTCTTTTTTAAGTCAAATTATTATGCTGCATACATTAAACATACAATGCTATGTTAATTATATCTCAATCAAATGGGGAAAAAAGAACCTCAGCTAATAAATACAGAAGAAATAATAAAATTAGAAGTCACCATTTTACCTGCTGTATAGCACAGGGAACTCTACTCAATACTCTGTAATGGCCTATATGGGAAAAGAATCAAAAAAAAAAAAAGAGTGGATATATGTATATGTATAGCTCATTCACTTTGCTGTACACCTGAAACTAACACAACATTCTGAATCAACTATACTCCAATAAAAACAATTTTTTTTTTTTAGGGCTTCCCTGGTGGCGCAGTGGTTGGGAATCCGCCTGC